>NC_044913.1:21557427-21801706 GCF_001633185.2 Quercus lobata | reverse complement strand
ATTACTTGTAAGGACACGATTCCTGCGCGGCCCAGTGACATTTTTGGGTTCACGCGGGAGAGATCCCTCACAATACGATTTGTAGAGAGTGGGCTTGAAAAGCTTGGGCTTGGTCACGGGGGGATGGTCCGGTCTGGATTTCAGAAAGATCCCTGTGGAAAATGGACTGGGCCTAAACGTTTAAAGCCCCGCCATACTGCCACCTCTGAGAATGGGATCCTCGGACTTGATCCGAGGGCCCTTGTGGTCCTTTCCGGCTGTCCAACGGAGGGCTTTCTCTGTTCTGTGCATGGATCGTTCCGGCAATCTTCCTCATGAAGTCTCCCTTTTGCCTCTCTCCCCCCTCCTCCCCTTACTAGATTCACTTACTTCTCCTTTTATACTAGTGTGCGTTCGATGTCCTTCGTCCACGTGTAGGGTCAGTCTTTACAAATACTGACATTGGTCCCATCAGTCTAATCCCGGAATTGTTGGGGATGACTTGATAAAGCTGTAGAGTACGGTTCTGCCAGGCATTGGGCCTTATCCAGAAGGGTATTTAGGGTAATCGCCCCAAGGTATTTTGGATTTCCTTACGAATTTATCCCTTTATTCTGGGCGGATTATGGGCCTGCCGAGGACTAGACTGTCCTCGGCTGCCTCCCAAAAATTGGTCCGTACTCGGCGTCATGGAGCTTGGGCCACAGTTCTCCTCGGATTGGGCCCTCGGACTTTCTAAGGGCAAATGGGCCTGGTCCACGAATTGCTGGGCCCCACAATAGCCCCTCAAAACCCTTCTATCCGAATTCCGGATTGGAAAGGAGGGTTTTGGCAAACCCGGGCCCTTAATATGGCCCATTTAGCTTGATCCCGCATTTATGTGAGCGGTTTCCCAGGAAGTTAGGCGGTTTTTGAGGGATTCCTTTTAATCCGCTCGGAATCTGCTCCTGCCGCTTGGATGTCCCAGACGCGCCCTTAATGAATTCCCCTTAACGAGGCTCATTTATATCCGGCGGCTCATTTGATAAGGTGGAGAAGTGGAACGGACGCCTCTTTTTTCTTCAGATTCTTTGGGAAGGTTGAATGCATTTAATGCCATCCGTTCTGCTCTTCCTATAAGAAGGCAAGCAGGAGGCCATCACTTTCGTACTAACTCCCTTCTATTCTTCTGAGATCGCAACAAATGATGAAGAAATCATGCCCCTCCTCTAGACACCATATTCTGATAAAGCTTGAAATGGCTCGATCAGGGCAAAGGTGGCGCAGACTTAAGATCTGTCTCGCCTCTCTTTCAGCCAAAATCCGAAGCAGGGACTCGTCGTGTCGAACTCTCGGCGTGACTGAGTCGAGAACAACCAAGACCAGCACCACCCGGCTCCTCATGAGCATACCTAATATGGCACCAACGTGTTAGGAGTCAGGGCTGAGGCAGGGGCTAAGTGCTTCTGCTTCTCCCTCTTTTGCTCCTTGGTGCCCTCCTCCGCTTTCCTCTTATAGTCTTCCCAGCACCAGTTCCGTCCTGGTGCCTTCCCTTTTCCCTCTTTTGCTCCTTTTCTTTCTTTTCGTCCCTTCTCTCTTCTTCTCCTCCTTCTTTACTCATGTCCTCCATCTTCCTCCTTCATCTCCTCCATCTTCTTCATTGATTTCTTCCTTACTATTTCCTTCTCCTTCAATTCTTCTTCCTTCTCCTTCAATTCTTCTTCCTTGTTCTTCATCCTTTTCCGAAGAAGGTTCTTGTCATGATATGAGCAATGTTGAGGCAGAGACTGAAGAGACCTTGAAGATGAGTTTTAGAAGAAGCCTGACTGTTTACTTCTCTGTACTGCGAGTGTTATCGTTGCTTCAGCAGTTCTCCTTTTGTATAGGCTTGTTTGAGCCCTTTTTCGTACATTGTAATAATCTCTTATATTAATAAAAGCGTTTATTATTTCATTTTGCATATTCCGTTTATGTTTTTGTATATTGGTAAATGCTGCTCGGCTCAATGAGAAAGTATCTAAACCGATGACAACTAAGACCAAAATACTTGATAATAAAAAGATGTTGCCATAACTCTAATATAAGTGTTTGGCCCAATAAGGCCGACCAGTGAAAAGTAATGATTACCCATGCTGGCCGAGGAGAGAACTGGAGGCTTGATGCCGTGTTTGGGTCCGAGGACCATACAAGGCCTTGATTCTATCCAAAACTCGTAATAATAATAATTTTTATACTTGGTTTCCCCATAGGCTTGAGTCCGAGGACCATGCAAGGCCTTGGTTCAGTCCATAACTTGTAATAATAATAATTTTTATACTTGGTTTCCCCATAGGCTTGAGTCCGAGGACCATGCAAGGCCTTGGTTCAGTCCATAACTTGTAATAATAATAATTTTTATACTTGGTTTCCCCATAGGCTTGAGTCCGAGGACCATGCAAGGCCTTGGTTCTGTTTTATTCCCTCTCCTTAGGTATCCCGTACGCGGCCGGGCAGGAGGTTGTCCTCGGCATTAGTTATTACCCGGCGTGGGCCGTAGTCCGTGGGCCATCATGTAGCAAGGGCATGGGCCGCGAATTTACTAGGCCCACGGATCATGAGATATTTCCATAATCTTTGGCCACGCGGTACTTTTGGGTGTCCCGATGTTCGAGGTGCACCTCGACGAGGCTCCTTTAGTCTTGTCGTTGCAGAGGTTTGTTGGAAGTCGAGCTGGAGACGTTTTGTCTGTAGCGTTCCTCGGGAAGCTGCGCTAATTAAATGCCACCACCCTATCTCCTCAAATAAATAAGAGAGCAAGTTTCTTTGCCTAGGCACCAGCTCCTTAGTCTCCTCCTTCAGCTTCCTCCCGCAGCAAGTCATGTTTGAGACGAGGGTCGGGGAAGAAAAACTCTCTCCGCCGCAAAGGCGCCACGTTCTCCTCAAGCTCAGAAGAGTGATATACGGGCAACGAAGGCATAGATTCAAAGAAATATTCCCTTATGACAGAGGGGAGAGGGTGTTTCCCACGCTTTTAGTCAAAATCCGAAGCAGGTTCTGGTCATGCCAGATTTTTGGTATGTCCGAAGAAGGAATTTCCACCATCAGCACTGTCTACCTTGCAGCCGGCAAATTTCTGCGGGGGCTTCCCAACTTTCGGCTCCCTGCATCTTCTTTGTAGATGGTGTTAGCCTGAGGTCAGGTTCTTTTGCTGCCTGAGTTTCGGGCACGTGAAAGCGTTGAGGATGAAACGAGGTCTTGAGGCAGTAGCCAACCTCTCCTCTGTGCTACCTGCATCCTCCCCACTGCGGCGTGAGGCTCAAGTTGGGCTCCTTTGCTGCCGGAGCTATGGGCATGCGAAAGCATGGGGGAAGGGACAAGGCCTCGAAGCAGTAGCCCACCTCTCGTCTGTGCTACCTCCTCGGCCTTCTCTTGCTTCCTTGTAACTTTCCTTTCTATCATGTAGCAAGTTTTATCACAAGTTGATTTCAGCTTTTTGTTGTATGCTGTACTGTTTCTTTGTTTTAATAAGAAAGGAAATTTTGCCTACTTATTTTGAATACTACTCTTTTTGCAACATTATTTTGTGGAAGGGTGTGCTCCCTGTGTCTGTTTCTTCAATGATACTTAGAGTAGGAAGTTTTGAAACATAATCCAATCAATTCTAATGTACCAACACTACCAAACATTACGGCGATAACTCATAGCAAGTTTAACTCAGGAAACTAGCAAAAATAACAATTGAATATTCTGTGATAAGTATGAGAGTACCGTCCGAGGAGTTGACGGAGGGTAAAGAACTCAAATTGTTCCTCAGGTGACGTATTGCCCTACGTCGCATCGATTCCCTTGGTGCTGCAGATCTAAGAGCAGACTTGTGAATCCCCGCAGTTTGGGAACTGACCCAATGGTGAGTGGAGAGCTTTCCTCAGATGAATCCAAATTCTACGTAATGTAGTTTTCCCTTACGAGTAGTTGATTTTCCCAAAGGTTTGAGTCCGAGGACCATACAAGACCTTGGTTCCGTCCGAAACTTGTGATGTTTATCTCTTGTACTTGGTTTCCCCATAGGTTTGAGTCCGAGGACCATACAAGACCTTGGTTCCCGTCTTGTGAGATTTGTTTTTTTTGTGCTTGGTTTCCCCACAGGCTTGAGTCCGTGGACCATGCAAGACCTTGGTTCTGTCCATTTTGATTTTCATCTCTTGTACTTGGTTTCCCCATAGGTTTGAGTCCGAGGACCATGCAAGACCTTGGTTCTGTCCAAAACTTACGAGATTTATTTTTTGTGCTTGGTTTCCCCACAGGCTTGAGTCCGTGGACCATGCAAGGCCTTGGTTCTGTCCAAAACTTTTGATTTTCATCTCTTGTACTTGGTTTCCCCATAGGTTTGAGTCCGAGGACCATGCAAGACCTTGGTTCTGTCCAAAACTTACGAGATTTATTTTTTTTGTGTTTGGTTTCCCACAGGCTTGAGTCCGTGGACCATGCAAGGCCTTGGTTCTGTCCAAAACTTTTGATTTTCATCTCTTGTACTTGGTTTCCCCATAGGTTTGAGTCCGAGGACCATGCAAGACCTTGGTTCTGTCCAAGACTTACGAGATTTATTTTTGTGTGTTTGGTTTCCCCACAGGCTTGAGTCCGTGGACCATGCAAGGCCTTGGTTCTGTCCAAAACTTTTGATTTTCATCTCTTGTACTTGGTTTCCCCATAGGTTTGAGTCCGAGGACCATGCAAGACCTTGGTTCTGTCCAAAACTTACGAGATTTATTTTTGTGTGTTTGGTTTCCCCACAGGCTTGAGTCCGTGGACCATGCAAGGCCTTGGTTCTGTCCAAAACTTTTGATTTTCATCTCTTGTACTTGGTTTCCCCATAGGTTTGAGTCCGAGGACCATGCAAGACCTTGGTTCTGTCCAAAACTTACGAGATTTATTTTTTTTTTGTGTTTGGTTTGTTTTTCGGATGTAAGCCCCTAGATCAGGGCGGGGAGAGCCGGCTTGAGGCCAAGAGCCCCTAGGGCTGCCTACGCCATGGGCGCTGCAAGGAGTAGCCCCTAGCAGAAGTTTATGTCGGAACAACAGCTGCACGTCAAAGGAGACGGAGGAAGCTCCGTGGATTTTTGCTTAGTAGAGAGTTGACTCCACCGCCACCTGCGCCAAGCGCGCATGCTTCCCACAGACGGCGCCAATTGTAAGGACACGATTCCTGCGCGGCCCAGTGACATTTTCGGGTTCACGCGGGAGAGATCCCTCACAATACGATTTGTAGAGAGTGGGCTTGAAAAGCTTGGGCTTGGTCACGGGGGGATGGTCCGGTCTGGATTTCAGAAAGATCCCTGTGGAAAATGGACTGGGCCTAAACGTTTAAAGCCCCGCCATACTGCCACCTCTGAGAATGGGATCCTCGGACTTGATCCGAGGACCCTTGTGGTCCTTTCCGGCTGTCCAACGGAGGACTTTCTCTGTTCTGTGCATGGATCGTTCCGGCGATCTTCCTCATGAAGTCTCCTTTTTTCCTTTTTTCCCTGCTAGATTCACTTACTTCTCCTTTTATACTAGTGTGCGTTCGATGTCCTTCGTCCACGTGTAGGGTCAGTCTTTACAAATACTGACATTGGTCCCATCAGTCTAATCCCGGAATTGTTGGGGATGACTTGATAAAGCTGTAGAGTACGGTTCTGCCAGGCATTGAGCCTTATCCAGAAGGGTATTTAGGGTAATCGCCCCAAGGTATTTTGGATTTCCTTACGAATTTATCCCTTTATTCTGGGCGGATTATGGGCCTGCCGAGGACTAGACTGTCCTCGGCTGCCTCCCAAAAATTGGTCCGTGCTCGGCGTCATGGAGCTTGGGCCACAGTTCTCCTCGGATTGGGCCCTCGGACTTTCTAAGGGCAAATGGGCCTGGTCCACGAATTGCTGGGCCCCACAACAGCTTTTAAGCTCAATTTTTATTATATAGTATATAATATGATATGATATGATAATATTGATGATTAGTAGAAACAATACTTGTTTATGATTATGGTTTCTTGAAAACATGAAAAGCCCACCAGCACCGACATCAAGCAATTTTCTGTTCCTCTCTCTTCTGTTTTCTCTCTTTTTCGTTTAATTTCGTTTACAGTAAAATTCAATAAGTAAGGACTAAGAAGGTGAAAAAAAGAAGAAAATTAATTGAACGGTGTGTTTCAATTCAAGGTTCTGAGCAACGTAACCAGTGGTAGAGGATTAAAACAGGAGCAAGTGCTAAGCAAGCTAACCAGTGAACTTACTAAAACCCTATAGGCATATCTCATGGAACAGCAAATCCTTTTGCAAAGTCATTAATTTTTTTTATAACAGGTACGAAGGAAATCTACTGAATTTTAAGATTAAATTTTCAATATTTAGATAATGTTAAACCGTGTAGAAATAGTTACTGACAACGTCAAAAAACAAATTTCCAATAAGTTCTTCACCTGGAAGTTATTACACAAAGAAAAATAGTTGGTATGTTCAATGTTTTAATAAAAGAATAATAAGGTTGTCAGGTTGATGAAGAACTTTGCTCCCAGCTGTCATTGTAGTCTCTCTCATTAGTATATTCTTTTTTATTTTTTATATATAGTTGAATTGTGGCATCGTTTTCCCACTTGCACTTGCACCCTAATTTGTTTAAACAATCGAGTTGTTGACCTCACTGCAAAACGAGGACGTGAATTCTTGCAGGTGACTCTATCAGTTTATCTCTTTGATTCCCTTTTTATTATAACAAGCATTACATAATATGCACTGAATATGGCTTTGAAATGAATTAAAAGATTGGAATCAGACGTTGGTTTTAGCAAAAATGACCAAAACTTACGGGGGGTTTGGTACATGTTTTCAAACAATAATTTTCAGTTTTTAAAAAATATTACATGTATTTTCACGTACTTTTTTACCAACACGTATTTTCACACATATTTTCAAACAACAATTTTCAGTTTTTAAGTGCCTGTATCCGAGGTGGCCTATTTTGTTTTTTGCTTTGTCATGTCGCTGCCATTGATGGCTTACCAGTCACGTTATCGGGTCAAATTAAAAGATAGATATTAGGTAGTGTAGGTTTAGTTTACCATAGTTTAGTGAATTGTGTTTACCATGTGAGGTTTAATTTGGCTGGGGTTTCTCCAACTCCCAATCATTGCTCTGAGCTTCTTCCTCTCTGATTTTCCTCTGTGATTTTCTCTGAGCTGGTGCGTTTGGTGGTCGAGTTCTCTGCATTTTCTTTTTGAGGTATGCCTTTCTTCCCTTCTCTTTTATGGCGTAGACATAGATTATGACAAGTTTCTGATTTCTCTTTCTTTTTTTTTTTTTTTTTTGGGGGGGGGGGTTTAGGATTCATCCTTTTCTCTTTGTTTTCTGGTTTTCTATGGTTAGTAGCTTTGAGATTAGGATAGCCTGCCCCTCGATTTCTTTCCTTTTTTCATGTTTGGGGGGGTTCTTTAGGTGTT
This sequence comes from Quercus lobata, assembly GCF_001633185.2. NCBI lineage: Eukaryota > Viridiplantae > Streptophyta > Magnoliopsida > Fagales > Fagaceae > Quercus > Quercus lobata. Next base: position 21,794,295 of record NC_044913.1, on the reverse strand, counting down.
TTCCCATACCTTGAGAATTTTGTCTTTGAGGGTAGTAGTTTGAGTGTTGCATTGGTTGATTTGCTGCCTTTACTTTGTCAGTTAATTGATTGGTTTGAGAATTTGGTGAGGGAGTGAGGGATAATGTTTGAGGTTAGATCTAGTGAACTCGAGACTGGGTTGTCTTCTAATGACGGCCCAGTGGAGGCTGGGGTGATACTGCTGTTTCTGCTTCTTGGGAGGTTAGGGCTTTCCATGCCCTTGACGAGGTGTGTGGTTTAGACGACAACACACTTTCTAGGTTTAAGGGTAGATTCCAGTTCTCGGATAGGGTTAGGGTTTGTTTACCTCAAGAGGAGGAACGGGCTTGCCACTTCTTCCCTGGGGAGGTATGCTTCTACGAGGTTGCCTTCCTATGTGGGCTTAGGTTCCCTATCCACCCATTCATTATGGAGCTGTTAGGCCACTTTAGTTTTGCTCTCAGGCAACTTATGCCCAATTCGTGGAGGATAGTGGTCAGCTGTATGGGAATATGGCTGGCTGCTACGGAAGGAGACATGATCAGAGTGGATGAGCTCGTCTACCTGTACCGTTTAAAGGCGTTTAAGGAGCACGGGTATTATGAGCTGGTGCCATGGGAGAGGAGGACTAGGATCGTCCGGGATCTGCCTTCGTCTTTCAGATACTGGAAGTCCCAGTTCTTCTTTGTGTCCAGGGATGATTGGGAGACTCCCTCTAACGAAGTTTTGGGTGATCTCCCAAAGCTGCTCCGTCAGTGGAGTACCCTGAACTTAGGTGCATCATTATTTCTCCTCGTCCCTTATTTTTCATTGTGTTTATTTATCGTCACTAACTCTTTCACCCATTGTCTCGTGCAGTTAAGAGATGGCCCAAGCTTAAAAGTAGGTACAAGGGACGCGTTGAGAAGGCCATTGCATACGCGAGGACAATCGAGGATTTTGACAACCTGGTGGATCCTCGAACTCTTGCTTTTTATTGTCTTGGTCTAGAATCGTCTGCCTTCATCCTGCAAAATATTGAAATTGAGGAGAAAAAGAGTAAGTGTTAGGCTTGTCCATGTTGATTCTCTTGCCTCCTTTCCCTTTTGTTGTTGTTGTTGTTGTTGTTGTTTTTTTTTTTAATTTTTTATTATTTTTTTTTTACAAGTGTTTTCCTTTTGCAGGAATGACGACCAAATTTAACCAGGAAATGTATGCCCAGATGAGGGCTAAGAAGAACGAGTCCCTTTCTAATCTTGGGGCCAAGACTGTGCATGTGATGGAAAAGGGGGCCCTCGTCACTATAGCGACTTCGTCTACACCTTGCACCGAGATGGTGAGGACGGCTTCCCCGACCATGAATACTATTTAGAGGATAATATGATCTAGGACTCCTTTATTGTAAAGGAATGTAGTATTAATGACTTCTTTAAGTCATAACATACATAAAGGAGGAATAAGACTCTTTTAGAAATAGTAAAGTACATGATAAGTATTTCCATTTACTTGTTTCTTTTGGAGATATACTCTTTGTATAACTATAAATTTTCTAAAATTGATTTGAAAAGTTTGTTCCTATGACATTTGTCAAATTATGGATTGGGTGAAAACCTAGTATATGATACTTCCATTTTTGAAGATGTCAAGCATTTGTGCTAGAAAGGAAGTCTGACAAATTGAAATCAAAAGGTAGAAAAATGTATGTTTATGGTGAGTATCCAAAAGGATTTGTAGAAGATTGTTTTGGTCATTATAAAGAAGACAAGATGTTTGTAAATTACAAATACAAAGTTCTTCATGATGACTATGAGAATAATCTTAAAGAATTGTTCTAGAAGAAAATGTCAGAATTTTGTAAATTCATACTTTTGGGATAAACTTTTGAAGTCATTCCACAAGGATATGAATTTGATCCTCGGTCCTACGTAGAGGCAATAGATAATATGAATATGAATTCTTGGATCAAGGTTATGTGAATAGAATTAGATTCTATTTAAAGTCTAGAACTTGTAGAGGCGCCTAAAGGCATTAAGCCTATTGTTCTCAAATAGGTCTACGAGGAAATGAGATTGATAGATTTGAAGGTGCAAACCTTCAAAGTCAAGACTCGTGGTGAAAAGATTTATTCAGAAAGGAATGGTTCGACTATGAAAAGATTTTTTCACCAATATTCAAGTTTGACTCTATCTAGATTCTCTTATCCATTATATTTCATTTGGTTGAAATATGGTAATGGATATCAAGAAAGCTTCTTTTAGTAGCAATCTTGAGGAAGACATCTATATGATGTACCTAGATTTGTACATAGCAAAGAACCAATAGTGATTAGTATGTAAGTTGCTTAAATTCCATTTATGGACTAAAGCAAGCATATGAATCATAAAATATCATCTTTGATCAAGCAATCAAATTGCTTGATTTTGATCAAGTATTAAATGGCCTTAGGTGTGTAAAGCTATATAGAATAATAAATCTCTTAATGTATGTTGATGACATTCTATCATTTAAAATGATGTAGAGTTATTGTCATCAATAAAGTTTTGTTGTCTAAGTCTAGTTTGATATAAAGTACTTGGGAAAGTCTAGTCACATCATAAGATTCAAACTTTGTTAAAATTTAGAAATTAGGATGTTGGGTCTATCTCAAACTGTTTAAATAGATTAGATTCTAGCCAAGTATAGCATGTAATACTTCAAGAAAGGATTCTTTCCTTTTAAGTTTGAAGTTTCTTTATAAAGGATTATGGTCCTTAGATATATAAAAGGAAAAGCACATTAAGACGGTTCCTAATATCATGTCGATAGGGAAGTCTTTATGCTATGCTATATACTAGGCTAAATATCTATTTTGCGGTGGGCATGGTAAGCAAATATCAATTGAATTAAAGATCACTTAATTTAGTGGGAGTAAAGCATGTACTCATATATCTTAGGAGAATGAGGGATTATGTGCTTGTCCACAAAAGTGAAGTTTTGATAGATACTGGATGTACAAATACTGACTTGTAGTTTGATTGTGATTCATGAAGCTGGGCTTCAAGATATGTGTTTGTCCTTAGTGATGAAGATACACATTAAGCGTAAGTATTATCTCATTAGCGAGATACGAGTACTTGAGAAGTAGTAGTGGAAAAGATAATTTATGCAATAAATTTGGCTGAAACTTGTTTCCAAACCTTGCCTTAGAGTGACTATGAATTACTTTAAAGGGAGATAAGTGTCGGATATATGGTAAATTGTCTTTGAGGGCAAGTGGGAGATTGTTGGGGTTTATGCCCTAAAATCCAATTTCATGGCATGACATAAATAATTAAATTGTTTAATTATATGAGACTATTTATTAATGAACTAATGGGACATTATCTTAGTCCATGAGATGCATAGTATATGATTTATGTGAAAAGTCACAGAAGATATAAATCACAAGTTCTTTGTAAACTCAGAATTTTAGTTTGTAGTCGGTGATGAAATTGGGCGTTTCATCTGCGAAAACTATAACATATCAACTACGATGATTTGTCTTAATTATGGAAGTTGAGACTTCTAGTTGGTATTTTGATATATTTTAAGAGTTAAGACATATTAAACTGAACTGCTGTGAGATTTATTATTCTCCTAATGACTGTCAAATGAATAATAAATCTCACGACTTTTATTTACATCAACTCTAAATCCTGAGAGAATAATGGACCTGATCATGAGATGTAGGTTGCTTTGATATATCAGGAGTGAGATCTATAAGTTATGGTCAAAACCTTAGTATGTTGGGCAGCTGCATTTAATGTTGATGGAACATATATTCTCAAAATGGAATTCATAGTCTCTTAACGGAGATATAAAATATTCCCTCGAGATAAGTTTAATGGGTTTGGTTATTCAGAGTGTTGGGCTCAATCACTTTAGTAAGGAGTTATTAAAGTATATATTTATGAAATTGGATTTCATAAATATATGATGAATAACATAAATGATTAAACCGGGTACTCAAGGATTAAGATGAAGTAATCTTCAAAGTGGCAGTCTATTTCATGAATTTGTATTACTACAAATATTTTAATGAAGGGGTTGCATGTATAATAAAGTATTGGGATATAATTTATAGATAAGGTCTAGAGTGCAACTATATTTATATAGTAGTATTAAATATAGTTAATGGTAACTTTGGACTTATCAAGAGTTGACAGAAAAGCCCAAGGTCCATTGAAGATAGTGTCTTATTGGTCTATTTTGGTCCCACTCTAAGCCACATACTAGAGCCTAATTGGAATGGCCCAAAAGGCTAGCCCAATTAGATAATTAGTTGTATATAAGGAGAGAAACATACATAATTTTATTAAGGATTTTGATGAGACTTTCATAAGGTCTTTCATTAAGATCATACAAAGAATGAAATGGTTTGTATGTGAGTGTTGGACACTCTTTATTCTCTCTTTCGAAACTTATTGAGAGACCACACATCTTGGGCATTAAGTGGAATTGGAGTGAAGATTAAAAGTCTTCCCAAGAACTTATGATCTTCATTTTTGAATTTCACCACACAAAGGTACACATTCTTGTTCTCAAATTCTGAAACTTACATAGCACATGTTATCTATTGCGAATGAAGTAGATCCGTTATATTTCCGCTGCGCACATGTATTTTTCCAACACTTTTTGGGTGTCATGATACCTAGTTAACAAAGAAATCAAAAAAATATAGATGGTGCAACAATTATTACTACTAAACATAAGAAGTAACATCGCCAAAATTATTTAAAAGTTCTCATCAAACATAACTTAAATACCAAATGCTCTGACAAAAATCAAGATCATAACCTAATTTCAAGTGTCTACAGGATCATGACCTAGTTTTCAAATGTCTATAGAATCATATCCTAAGCTTTGATACCACAATTGTAACGCCCCAAAATCATAAGCAATAAAAGTTTATTTAATCTAAATAATCCATAAAAAAATATTAAATAAAAGAAACCAGCAACCTAAAATCTCATCACAAATGTCAAAGCACTAATCCACCAAAGACAAAACATTATCAAAATAATTCTCCAGTACAATGTTTAAAGCCATGAAAATAATAATAAAATCCTCAGTTCTACAAAATAATTCATAGCTGTTGTCTTTCAAGAATCTCTTTTCCAATAATTCCTCTAATGTATCTGTAAGGGGAAATAAAGGGAGGTGAGATAACTCAATAAGTGGAATTCACTAACATTGAGGTGTGGGTACAAACCTTTCAAATAAATAATTCTTACAATAAATTCATAACTTGTAACTCATCAATATTTTATCATCAATATTTCATAAAAAAAAATATCTTTATATTATGAATCATCATAATATATATATATACCATCAAATAAACAATTTCCTAGGCTTTTCTCGTGGTCAACATTTACGCCCTGTTGATAGGGTTGTGTTGTCCCCTTTTTGGACTGGAACATCCTTTTTATCCCTTTTCTTAAGGATGGCTCCTTTGGAACATAAAGGTGTATTCCCTTGCTAAGGAGCTTCCTTTTTGGATTCTCAATAGTATACTCCCTTGCTAAGGAGCTATTAAATGTGCATTGTCCCCGTTTCTGGGACTGTCCCTTGCTAAGGACTAGCTGCAATATGATTGTCCTTTGCTAAGGATTAGATACAATATTGAGCTTTTAATCACGACTTGCCATAGGTTTTCAAAACATATTCAAGATGCTCACAAAAATAATCCATTCATAATTCTAAAAAATATAAGGATATATTCACACGTACAAGTTTAAATAAATTTAGGTTGTCCCACAAGTTTTTCATAAAACGAATAGTCAATGTGCACATCAAATGTTTATAAAATATCAATTTCTATATAGAATATCAACATATTTCTTTGATATAAAATAGTTTAATAATCAACACTGTTTGGGAAAACCCCCAAAATTAGTAAACACCACTTACCTCTTATTTGCAAAAATAAAAGAAATCAACCTTCCTTGAATCACAACAGATCAGTAGAATTAGAACCTAGCAACACCAAAGATAGGCCCATCAATACACAATTTCCTACTTAAAAATCTGTTTTCACGCTTAAACAATTTTATCCTAGATAATATTGATATATCCAAAAGTTTTCATTTATTCACTTAACTATCCAATTCACTTTCAGTCTTTGATCAATTATTTTTTTATTTAACTTAAAAAATATTGCTGCCAAATCTGATTTTTCCATTGATATAATCATGGATATTCAAGTACTTCAAAATGGCCGAATAAGGGAAATCTCATCAATCTACAATTCACATCCTTTCTTGTCATGTAGCTGTACCCATCACTCCTAGTCTAATATAATAATAACCATAGGATATCCTTTACCATGATATAAGGATAAGTGGGGGTTGTTGAGATTAGAACATATGCCTAGAAGTCCTTTTTCCTTTAATATATTGATAGGTTAGATTTTATGAAGTCATGCCTATTGTCCTATTAGCTACTATAGTAATTTCAAGCACAACTCCTTCCTAAAAACGTGGGATGATTTTCTAGCCATAATCATTTTTTTTTTTTTTTCATTAACATGATGACAGCGTTGATTTCCCAAGTCCACACCTAACCCCTATGATCTGTGCGGCACAAAGACTAATATACATAGAAATTCTCCATCCTAGGTGTGTGATATATCAATAGCCCTTAAGCTAGATAGACACTTGCTAGGTATCACATAAATACAAGAACCCAAATAAAGAGGAGAGCTGACCTGATTCTTCTACATAGCCGCAGAGAAGAGTAAAACAAAAAGATTGCTTGGTGCCGCTTAAAGAGAGGAGGTCTCCTATTTTTATATATATACCTATATACACGTATAACTCAGATAAAAGGCTAGGGTTTTCCTCTTTTTTTTTTTTTTTTTTTTTTTTTTAAGCTTATTAAGGCCCATATATTTACTTATGCCACCTCACTTGGGCTTCATATTCCATAGTATTTATCTTATTTTTAATATCTTAAGTCCAAATCAATTAAATCCATTTAATTGTGGACCTCCTTTTTAATTTACGTATAAGAATTAAATAAGTAATAAAATTATGGGGTGTTACACATATGGTTGAATCTTAAGAGGGGAACTTGAGGAACAGCACCTAAGGTACTGTACTGGTGTCTCAGGTTGTTCAAATCGAAGGTGCAAGAGAGATTGTTTTGGGGGGTGGAAACATATGTTGTATACTCAACAACAACCAGCCATTCCAGCCTGAATTGTGAAACATGGATCAGAACTAATTACTTATGAGCATAGGCATATATGGATTTATTAGTATTAACAGTAGGTAAATGATAAGTGAAACACATTTATTTATAACTTTCATTTGCTTTGTGGTGTTTGTGGATCATTCTATGTTGAGATACCAATCAGCAATTTGCTTGTTCATGTTCCAAAAAGACATTGAGCTGCATCAAGTTCTCTAATGTTATCCATTTTATCTTTGGAAACAGAGGGAAGTTTCGAACAGACAAATTTTCTTTCCCAATCAACGGCAATTAGCATGCTATACAATGTATGTGAAAGTTTCCATGAATTCCTTCCCTCACATGGTTTAATCTGAAATATGTCTTTTGCAAAGAGTGAAATGTAATACTTTGTTATAAAGGCTAAACATAAGTTGCGTCCACCAAGGTTTGTTTGGGAATCCCGAAAGTTTGAGTCATTTGATTTTGATATACTTTGCAATTGCTAATGATTGCAAGAAAAGGCACTTCCAAGTTCCTTTTCTAGCTTAATACTACTTTCCTCTTGGTTTTGCAGCAAAATACTTACGACCACACTTCTTAGGCAATTTGGTACCTCCCCTAGCACAAAGTGCTTGGGGTCTTTGGGGTAAGGGGTTTAAGCTGTGAACAACGTAGCTAGTAATAGTATTTCTAACAATTATAGAAAAAAAAATGCTTGAACTGGATCTCTTTGGAGTGACTTCAATTTCTTGATGCCCTTTGGTGGTGTTTTATTATGGATAAGTGGATAATTTAGACAGACAATTCCACAGACAGTGGACAGTCACGCATTAAAACATTCAAATCAAAAAGTTATTACAAAAAGATTTACAAAGCTAAAAGGATAATATAAAAAATAAAAGGACAATGACAAGAAATTTTGTATTATTTTACTCAAGTAACTTATTTACTTCTAGGCTTCATAATTAGATGAAAATTTAAAAAGAAAGGATATATTTTGGTTGGGTTCGTGGCACTACTCAATCTCAAAACTAATGCTGATCGAAATTTATTCCATGGTGATTGGTGAATTTCAGTGATAGATATCATTTCTAGGGAATACTTGGAAGGAGGTGTCATCTGTATCAAATTGTTTTTTCTTCTTCCTTACTCTATTTTCCTTTTAATTTTTTTTCTTCAGTTTTAATTGATACATAATCTATTGGAGATGCTTTTATATGGTTAATTCCTTACAATTTTGGCGAGTAAATGCATAATCTATACTCCAAATTACACTTTATGCCCTAAACTTTCAAAATGCACGGTCAGCACCTTAAACTATAACACATGTTACACTTTACACCCCACCGTCAATTTTGCCATTATCTTGGATGGAAAATCAAAGTTATAGCTTTTGGCCTTGAGTCTCAATCAACTCATTGGCGTTGAGCTGATAGCTTTTAAAAGAATAAAATTGCGCCCTTACCATAAGTTATAGCTTTTGGTGCAGTGGTAAGCGCTTGGTTCTAGCAATTGGTATCAGTTGCACACAGTGACAGCTCCACTATATAAGCAATTGATACGGTTGCCTAAGGCTCCAATTAGAAAAAATGCTCCAAATTTTAATTTAATTAAGTCCAAATATTAGCAAATACATAAAATAATATTTTTTTATTAAATGAAAAACAAGAAAAAAAAGAGAGAAATGCTACATTCACAATGTTTTTCACAATACTTTTACAACAAATTCTAAGTAACATGTTGTAACAGGCTATTATTGATAGTAAAAAAATAATTCTAGTAGTGGGTTCAAATTATAACCAGTAACAACTTAACACTTAAGATTTGTTGTGAAAAATATTGTGAGAGTAACATTTCTAAAAAAAAAAAAAAAAAAAAATACACAACACTTTTACAACAAATCCTACGTAGCATGTTGTTACAGGCTATTATTGATAGTAAAAAAATAATCCTAGTAGTGGATTCAAATTATAACCAGTAACAACTTAACACTTAAGATTTGTTGTGAAAAATATTGTGAGAGTAACATTTCTTAAAAAAAAAAAAAAAACCAATACACAAAAAAATTCACAACATTTTTGCACAATAATTGAGCTAACAAACTTACCACCGTCAATCTACCACATCAACAAATGTGAAAAGTTTTGTCAAATTTTTGTGTCTATAGATTTTCTAAAAGAAAAATATATTTGGTTCATGTTAATTTGTAAAAAGTATTTTTTAAAACAAGAAATTTTTTTTTTTTGAGTGGGATTTTTAAAACAAGATAATAGAGTTAATCCTATTAAAAAAGAAAAGAAAAAGAAGATAATAGAGTTAAGTATTATTTAATTTTTTTAAGTCATATTTAATAAATAGATAAAGGGTCATAATTTCAGTTTTCTCATTAAGCTTCTAAATACATTAAAACACCCTGGCTGCGCATGTACAGGTGTTGTTGACCAATGCCAAATGAGTTAAATATAAAAGTAATTTCCAATAAAGTTCTTCACCTAGACGAAATTACACAGAAAAATAGTTGGCAAGTTCAATGTTTTAATTAAAGAATAATCAGGTTGTCAGGTTGACGAAGAACTTTGCTCCTAGCTGCCATTGTAGTCTCTCTCATGATTATATTCCTTTTTATTTTATGTAGTTGAATTGTGTCATCGTTTTCCCACTTGCACCCTTGTTTGTTTAAACGAGGAGGATGTGAATTCTTGCAGCTGGTAACTCTATCAGTCTCTCTCTCTTTGATTACAACGCCCATTTTTTAAAATTTTATTTTAACAAGCATTTACATAATATGCACTAAATCTGGCTTTGAAATGAATTAACAAATTGGAATCAGACGTTGGTTTGTTTTGTTTTTTGCCTTTGTCATGTCGCTGCCGTTGATGGCTTACCAGTCATATGATGGTTATCGGGTCAATTGTGTTTTGGTTTAGTTTGCTGTTTACCATAGGTAGTTAATAGTGTTTATCATGTGAGGTTAATTTGGCTGGGATTTAATTAGGGGTCATTTTCGGTAATTTGTTATTAATTGGAGTTTTTGGGACTTAATAAAAAGGAATGTTCCATTAATCTAAATATACCGTTAATTTAACAGATAAAGTAACATATATTAAGAGTATTTGATCATTACTCAAATATAGAAGAGAAAAATCGTTTGTCTACTAGTGGACTAAAGAGTGTATGAGGAAACTTCATACAACAATCATGAACAGAAACTGGTCCACTGCTTACTTTCCACAGCTTCTCTATATCATGTACTCTGTGTGTCCCAATTGACTGTCTGTGATCTCTATTATTTTCTCTTTTCTCAAACAGAGCACACACAAAGTTATTTTTTTGCGACCAATCATTTAAGCCTCTTCATTTCGTGAGTCGTGACCAACGATATTTACACCCTCAAGGTTCTCTCTCCTCTCTTATGCAAATGTTTTCTTTGTCTGAATACAGAATTCTCTGTTTTTCTTTATATATTAAATTTATATTTAATTTGAATGATGACAAAGTAGAGGGAAAGGGAAGGAACATCAAATTTGTTTTTCGGGTTTTTTTATGTGTTATTGTTTATACCTGAATTTCTCCTCTTGTAGTAACCGTCAAATAAATTAATTAAATTTTCGTTTCGTTTAATACTACGGATGAAACCAGAAATCTAGTTTATGGGGGCCAAGGCATAAGCCCCCCCCCCCCCACCCCAAAAAAAGAGAGGCTAAAATGAAGACTGAATAAACTATGAAAAATAGAATTAATATACAATCAATATTAACAAGATCTTAATTATAAAAAAAAATACAACTTATTTGCTTTCTAAATTGAATTTGATGTTCTTTTTAAATAATGAAATATTCTATGATTGATTTCGCAATAATTTTCCTTTCAATGTAGAAAGTCAATAGCCTTTTAGAAAAAAATATCTTCATTTTTATTTCAAAGCCTAATATTGACAATATTTATCATTGTAAATGTTCGTGTAGTAGTTGTAGTAAAAGTAAAAAGAGTAAATATAGCACATAGCACTAATTAGTTACCAGGAACTTACTCTTGCTTCTCTTATCTTTTCTAAATGGAGGAGTAAATCGCATACATATGGCTATGGCACTAATTAGGTTCATCCATGTACCACGCCTAAAGAAACCAAAAAAACAAAGTCAGGAGTAAATGTAATTAAGCAATCGTAGTAAGGGTAAAAGTATCCTGGAGCGTTGTTTCGTAGTAAGAACCAATACTATTTCTTTTCGTATAAATTAAAATGAGGAAGTTACTTATAGAGAAAGGGTTGATTTTTTAATTGAAGACCTGATTTTTTATTTTTGCTTTTTATAATCATTATTGTAGTTCAAGATTTGGCAATATATTTCAAATGGCTTCCTCCTCGTCATTTTCTTCCTCAACACCAAGTTGGAAATATGATGTCTTTCTTAGTTTTAGAGGTGAAGAAACTCGTAATACTTTTACGGATCATCTATATGATGCTTTGAAAAAGAAGGGCATTATCACCTTTAGAGATGAGGAAAAACTTGAGACAGGAAAATCTATTTTATCGGAGCTCTTTAAAGCAATAGAAGATTCGACAATTGCATTGGTCATTCTCTCAAAAAACTATGCATCTTCTACATGGTGCTTGGATGAACTTGGAAAGATTGTTGACTGCATGAAAGAAAAGGGAATGACAGTTCTGCCAGTTTTTTACGATGTGGATCCATCTGATGTACGAAAACAATTAAAAACTTTTGAAAAAGCTTTTGTTGCACATGAAGAAAGATTTAAGGAAAATATGGAGAAGGTTGAAATGTGGAAAAATGCTTTGACAGAAGTGGCCAATCTTAAAGGGTGGCATTTATTGAATAGGTAATCCAATTTCACATATTTCTTTCTTTTAAACATTCAACTCTTCTTATCTTTAATCTTCTTTGGAGGCTTAAGAAAACCTACATACATCTTCATGATTCTTTCAATTTTTCCTTTATCTAATTAATATAATTTTTTTTCCAATTGAAAGAATAGAACACCACTAGATTTCTACTTATTTTCTTTTGTGTGGCTTATTTATTGGTGGTTTAAACCCATCACATAACGTTCTCTCTCCATGCAGGCCTGAGTCAAAAATCATCCAAAACATTGTGGAAGACATATGGCATAAATTGAGTTATGCATTCTCTGAATGTAATGAAGGCAAAGTTGGAATAATTTCTCGAGGAGAGAAATTGGTGTCACTTTTGTCTATAGGGTCAAATGATGTTCGCATTATAGGGCTTTGGGGGATGGGCGGAATTGGTAAAACAACTCTTGCTAGAGTTGTTTTTCGCATGGTTTCTGAGAAGTTTGAAAGAAGTTGTTTTCTCTCCAATGTTAAGGAAGAATATGAAAAAAGTGGTTTAGTTCCACTCCAACATCTACTTATTCTTAAACTTTTGAATGAAAGTATGAATATACACGATGTTGATGAAGGAGTTTTCATAATCAAGAATAGGTTACGTCATAAAAGAATTCTTCTCATTCTTGATGATGTAAATCAATTAGAGCAATTAGACAACTTAGCTGGGAATCATATTTGGTTTGGTTTAGGTAGCAGAATAATCATAACAACAAGGGATAAACATTTACTACAATTAGCAGATGACATATATGATGTTGAGGGATTGGATGATGGTGAAGCTCTTAATCTTTTGAGTTTGAAAGCTTTTAAAACAGATCATCCTCCCAAAGATTTTCTAGAGTTGTCCAAAGATGTTGTGCATTATGCCAAAGGACTTCCTTTAGCTATTGAAACTTTGGGTTCCTTTTTGTTCAATAGAGGTGTCGATATATGGAAAAGTACATTAAATAGGCTTAAAGAATTTCCAGAAAGTGCAATTCTTCAAAAGCTTAAAATAGGTTATGATGCACTACAAGAAACAGAGCAAAAAATATTCCTATATATTGCATGTTTTTTTAATCATGAGGAAAAAGATAGTGTAGTAAAAACACTAGATCATCTTGGCCTTTACCCTGATGTTGGATTAAGGGTTCTTGTTGATAAATCTCTCATAAAAATGAATGACTCGGAAGTGTGTATGCATGATTTACTACAAGAAATGTGCCAAGAAATAGTTCGTGAAGAATGCCGCGAAGATCCTGGAAAGCGTAGCATGCTATGGTCATTTGAGGACGTTAATATTGTACTAAGTAACAATATGGTAAGAGGTTATTTAGAAAGTTTTTGCATATATTCTATCATATTATTCAGCATTGGCAATCATACAGTTTGCAATTAAGTAATCTCTTTTGCTCATGATTATTAGGGAACAGAAGCAATTCAAGGCATGGCCTTAAAGTTGCTTGAATTGAAAGAGGCAAATTGGAATCCTGAATCCTTTTCAAAGATGCGTCATCTTAAATTGCTTATAATTGATAACGTTCACCTTTTACATGATCCCAAACATCTACCAAATAGTTTAAGAGTTTTTATTTGGAGTGGGTACCCTTCAAAATCTTTGCCATCAAGTCTCCATCTAAAGGTAATATAGCCACCCTTAAAAAATTATATTTTTATTTTGCATTCAACAGTAAGGTTTTATAAATGCTAATTGCTTTATGTTTCTTTTTGGGGCTTTTAACAGACTTTTGAGAGATTGAAATCCCTCCAATTGATCAAGTTTCAAAAAATTATTGAAACCCCCGACTTTCACAAAGTCCCTATTCTTGAGAAATTGGTTCTTGAAGATTGTTTAAATTTACCTAGGGTGCACCCATCTATTGGAGTTCATAAAAAGTTAATTCATCTTTGTATAAAAGGCTGTAGAAACCTCAGAAGTCTTCCAACCAAGCTTGAAATGGAGTCTCTTGAGACTCTTATTCTTTCTGGATGCTCAAAAATTAAAAAGATTCCAGAATTTGGAGAAAACATGCGGCGTGTATTGAAACTTTACTTAGATGGAATTGCTATTACTAAACTACCCACATCAATTGGGCATTTGACCAGCCTTTCTTTATTGAATATAAAAGATTGCAAAAGTCTCACGTGTCTACCAAGCACACTTTTTAATTTGAAGTTGCTTAAAGAAATGAATATTTCTGGATGCTCAAAACTTGAGGGATGGCCTGAGATATTGGGGAATGCTGAAAGTGTAAAGGAGTTAGATGTGTGTGGAACTGCTGTAAAAGAGGTGCCTTCTTCCAATGGTCTCTTAAAAAATCTTATGCTATCTCTCCGTGGATGTAAATCTAGATCTTGGTATGATTTCCTCCCTTTTTATTCAAGGCCAAAAAGTCCAAATCCCGTGGGATTGTTCTCTCTATCAGGTTTGTGTTCTTTGACCAACTTGAATCTAAGCGACTGCAATCTCAGGGCAATCCCAGATGATATTGGTTGCTTATTCTCTTTAGAGGAAATAGTTCTAAAAGGAAATAGTTTTGTTTGCCTTCCTGATAGCATCAGTCAACTATGTAAGTTGAGAGGAATGGATTTGGATAATTGCAGGAGTCTTCGATCATTGCCAAAACTTCCATTAAGTGTTGTACATGTTTGGGGAGAAGGTTGTGCCTCACTGGAAATGGTACCAGATCTTCTAAAACCTAATTCTTTTTGTGAGGCAGAGCTTTATCTTTCAAATTGCAGTAAACTGGCTGACAATCAAGGTTTCATTGACATGTTTTTTACAGTGATAAGAAAACAACTTCAGGTCTCTCTCTCTCTCTCTCTCTCTCTCTCTCTTTGTGTTATAAACAACCTGCTTTGTATGTTTTAGGGACTCTCTCTTTTCGGTAGAGTTGACAAGCCTAATTACAATTGGAGATATGACATGGTTATTCCTGGAAGTGTAATTCCGAACTGGTTTAGGTATCAAAGTATGGGGGCTGAAGTGAATATAAAAGAACCTTCTTCTCATTTTTGTTCTAATGACTGGATGGGGATTGCTGTTTGTGTTGTATTTTTTTCTATTCCACATCACCAAAACAAGGGCTACTATTCACTGTTCTGTCGGTTGATAGTGAATGGAAATAAATTGAATGTTGCTCCAAGCATTAGTCGAGCAGTTAGTTCATCAGATAATATTTGGCTACTTTATTTGCTTAATCAATACTGCAAGGAGTCAAAGGAGGACCTAAAACTACTGAAGGAATGTGAAGCAAATGAATTCAGTGAGATTGGCATTAAAATTGAAACCATTCTAAATGCGAAGGTGAAGAAATGCGGGTTCCGTATGGTATACAAGAAAGACATAGAAGATCTAAACGAAACTATGTCTCAAAGTAGCAACCCCATCATCATTCCTTATGAGGACTTGGGTGTTCTCCATCATAATTCTGACAGTTCAATGGTGGTAGGAGAAGGTAACATAGCAAAGCGAACCCGTGACGATTATGATTGCGCTAGGCCTAGTGGAGAAGGAAGCTCTAATGATATGCCAAATCCAAAAAGGATTGAAAAGCTCCAAGAATTTAAAACCCATGGTAACTCTGATTGTGCAGAGTCAAGTGAGTAGGAATGTGATGAGGAGTTTAGTGATTGAAGAATTCAAATACTCTGTAAGTCAATGAATCAAAATTAATTACTATATTTTCTCTTGATTACTAGTATGTCATTTGCCTTTTTTTTAATCTTTAGTTTTATCAGTTGCTGAACTATCTTTTTTCATTGAAGGTACTTGTTCAATGCAAAAACAAAGATTTTAAAACATAGTGTTATAAAATAAACAATGATTATGGTATTTTTGGTTCAGTTTTTTTGTGTTGGTTGCTCTCTTGATGTTGGATTATTGGACTTGTTCATGAGGAGAAACTATCATCACCATGAGAAAGGAAGACAAGTGCAGTCCATTGTATGCTTCTGAATTTCACTTGCTCTAATAGATTACAGGGTAAAATATGAAGTTTTGTTGCCTATATATAGTTCATTATTTAAAAAATTTTCAAAATGCAAAAACAATATATGCATGCCACTGTAAACATTATAATCGGAATTAATTGTTATGTCATTATAGATTATATATGTTAACTCTTGTATAAATCACAATCAAAATGATTAGTCTAGCTAGATGTAGCATCCTTCAAGCTTTGTCGTTGAAGGTTTTCTATGGTTATGTATTGAGTAACCGTTAACCAAAGAAAAAGCTCTTTTTCCGATAAAGAGACCGGCCTATTTTTCTATTCTTTTTTTTTTTTTTTTTTTTTTTTTTTTTTTTGTTCTCTTTTATTATTATTATTTTTTGCTCTGAAATTTTCATTATTAAAATGTAAAAACAATCATAGAAGTTATTAAAATGATTTGTATTAGCATGTTTGAGGACATTGTATTGTAATTCTCATAATGCAACAAACTCTACAATCAAGTCACAGTTAGTGAATGTTCAAAATTTCAAACATCAGGTGTTTGATTATAACTTACTTTTTATGAGGAATTAATGTGGATATTCAAAATTTACTTATTGACCAAATCATTCAATTGAGTTCTTGATATATTCACATAACGTCGACATTTTTCATAATTGATTGATCCATGGGTCAACTGAAAAAAAGATCTACATTAGCATAAGTTATGTTTTTGGTAATTTGCTTAAGCTATCATATTAGGAACCTAAGCTTGTACCTTTATGTAAATATATTGCTAGGTTGTTAGACATGCTGTGATGGTATCGTGATTTAGCATAATTGAATGTTGAATAGTAAGTAGAACTAAGTGGCCTTAGCCATGTGCTGCTTTTATTCTGCAATGTAAGAAAATTATCATTCACATCACTGTCCTCTGTAATGCTTGTGTTGAAGCATTGGTGAAACCTTGTTTCAATCCCACTTAAAAGTAACATCTTTTTATCTGAATTTTGTTTCTAGGTTATGTATATATAAGATTAATGATTTAAAACTCTTTTATTATGAAGTAGCTGTTTAATTATGTAAGTTTTTACCATAAGACTTTTGTGCTTTTTCCCCTTAAATGTACTTGATAGTTTTTCCACCATTTTAGAACTTTTACTCTGAATCAAATTATTGACTGAAAGTTGTCCATACCCGTTTCATATTGTTACCAAGCAAAAGCTGAAACAAACCAAATGACCTATCTCTAACTTAATTAAGTTAGACCTTGTTAAAGAAACTTAACTAGAATTAGATTTAAAGGAAAAAAGTAGACTTTAGAGAAACCTGACCATACATCAAATTGATTATATAATATCGGAGGCAAATTTTCCTTAACAGTGCTCAGGCTGGAGAAGGCAAGCAACTGTGTAGACAAGGTTGAAAAATGAGGATGGTAGCCTGCTTGGATTGGTAAGCCCTCTTGTTCTACTTGCCATCATTGTTGTATTACATCTTGAATTTAAGTTTTCTCACATTCTTCCCATTGGGTTTGTTATTTTAGCTGAACATATTAAATTTCACAATGGAATGATGCAAAATTTGGATAATCATTGTCATTCATTTTTGGCTATTTTAAATTTTTTATATAACATTTTGGGACTCTCCTAGGGAAGTCAAATCTGCATCTTTTTATAGGTAAAGTTATCATTACAATTTGGCTTGGAAACAGGACTAAATTAGGGAGCAATACTCTCCTGAAGTGGATGCTCAATTTTTTATCCAACCCTATCTCAAGGTGAGGAGCTACTGATAGTCTGAGATGGCCTCAATGGCTCAATATAACACATGGTCGATATAAGGCCAAAGTGAAGCTATTATTGAAAGTAGGGGGAACTCAGGTAATGGATTCTCAATGGAGGGTCATAGCTCTTAGATAGACATCTGTGTGGATTGAAGCTTCCTTTGAAGTTAATAATTTTTGTGTGGAAGTTTTGGCATGAGGACTTACTCGTTAAAACAGAATAGTGAAATGAAACGTAGGGAGTGATAGTAAGTGCGTCTTATGCAATAAAGAATGAGAAAACTAGGATCATTTATTTCTGGAGTGCACTTTTCTTCAGGCTGCATTGCTAGGATTAGATTTGAGCCTTAGAGCTGAATTCATTTCTCCTTGCTCTTTAAAGCAGTGGTTGGCTCAATGGATGAAGGATCCAAAATTTTAAAAACAGGAATATTTGATGTTCTCTAGATTGATGCTTAAGGGTACAAAACAGTCTGCTTAAGAAGTGCTAATGCTTTGTTTTGCAGGTATGTAGAAGTCTTTAATACACAACAGGCAGATCAGAGTAACTGCAGGAAAGTACCAAGGCAAGAGAAAGTCCAGTTGTGGAGGGCTGTGATAGGCCAAAAACGAATTGACCCTTTGTGATGAATTAATTTATTAACTAGTCAAGATTATTAATTAATCAAATTAACATGCAAATGCGTGGTAGTACAAACAAATCACCAATTAAACTAAGTGTAGCGGAAAATCAATTGACACGGTGATTTGTTTACGAATGGGGAAAACCAACACGGCAAAAACCCCACCGAG
The DNA here is from genome assembly GCF_001633185.2 of Quercus lobata. Taxonomy (NCBI): domain Eukaryota; kingdom Viridiplantae; phylum Streptophyta; class Magnoliopsida; order Fagales; family Fagaceae; genus Quercus; species Quercus lobata. The sequence goes on along the minus strand of NC_044913.1, from coordinate 21,775,764 downwards.
TGATTTAAGATCACCACTCTCGAGAATCCACTATTATCATAATAAGCGGTTACAAGTAAAGGAATCCCAGTACTTTATACCAACCTAAAGTTGAACCTTTACCCCAATACCTAATTGGACTTGTTCTGTAGTAATAATCTCTCCTTTTGATGCATGACTCCCAGTACGTGACTAACCAATTGCGTGGATCCCAGTACGCGACTTCAGTCACCAACTAGAGAAAGTTGTTGGTTGCAAAGTTCTTCAGTTCATTCAGATGATGAAGATCAAGAAGATGCTTGGTTACAAAACCCTACAGTGCACAAGCACAACAACTTCTACACAAGAATGATGAACTAGGGCAAACTCTGTCTTCAGTCATAATTTGCTTGAACAAACTTTGTTCAACACTTGTGCAACTTGTGTCCACTTTGACGGCCCTTAAAACAATCATTTTATATGTCTAGAGTTGTGAGAAAAGAAAGTCCAAACACATAATCACGGATTAGAGTTAAAACAAATCTGAAATTCTGTTTTTCATAAACCTCGACAGATACCCTATCTGTCGAGCTGCTGTCAAGCCACGGGGCTGGAACAGCTCTTCAAGCTCGATAGATGGCTAGCTATCGAGCTTTAATGACAGACACTTTTCAGACTTGAATCTTGAATAGACTTGCATGATTTCAACATTTTATTTTAAAACAAAGTTTCTTGAAGTATTAAACACATCCTAATCCTACCCAAATACAAGTAAAGTGTGTTTTGTCAAAAGATTAGCCAATTACATAAAATAGTGACATATGTTCCTAAAAAGTGAATCACAAATGTCCTAACAGACTGTAGCTGTGGCTAACTATTGAGGGACACTAGCTGAAATGGAGGGTGGTTTTGGTTATGTAACCAAGTCATGCACTTGCAGACTGTTGTTCTTCCATATGCAACCAAACAACGTGCAGCTAGATCAGAGGCCCGGCTATACAGCTTGGCATTTGCAAACTTGTTTCAATAATTTCTAGAGTGGAGGACCTTTTTTGAGGAAGAAGGTTCCCTGGAAACTTTCTATGCTGATTGAAGACCTCAAGTACATAAAATTTGGAGAATGCTAGTAGTTATATATGTTGTTCATAAGAGAGTCACTGCAGATGTTGGGGCCTTGGCTACTCTTGTTTGAAAGTCTTATAAACATTTTTTGACTCTACTACTAGCCAAATCTTATGACATTGTTGTATCAAAAAATGAAGAAGTTATTTACTTATCTTTACACCTTTACGGACTAATTTATGCCTTTGTCACCTGTCTCCATGCAATCATTAAAAAGTCACAAATCCTTTTCCACTAAAATTTATTAGTTAGGTTTTTCTTTTCTTTTATTGTTTTTTTCCTCTCTTGTCGACTTCTTTTCAGACATTTAGGAGTCCAGTAGAACATATATAATGTCAAGTTTAAATGGAAATGGGTGCTATTACTTGAATTTTCTCATCAGCCTGTAATAGCATTGCTTTTTAATTATGCATTTCTTTACCAAATGACTTATGTGCTTTTGACATGCGTATAAGGTCTGTTTCTAACTCTGTGGCTTATTTGGTAGAAACCAAGTGGGCAGGTCTGTTATTGATCTACTGACACAACCTTAAGTGAGGACACTGAGCTTTGGAACCGGTTATGTAAGTTATAATTACTTTCTAAGACTATCGTCATTGTCTGATGCTTGAGCTTTTTGTGAGTGTTTGGCTATATTTTTAACACTAATCGCAGATCCGCGCGTTGCAAGTGATAATTTTTTTAGAGCTATCTCATAAATATATATATATATATATATATATATATATATATATGTAAGGACACGATTCGTGGCGGACCGTAACAGTGTCGGGTTCGCACGTGAAAAGGCCCTAACAATATCATTTGTAGAGCGTGGGTTTGGAAAGCTAGGCCTTGATCGACAGGCGGTGGGTTTTTCGTGGTGTTCGTACAAGTTTAAGTTTTCCTTCACCCCTAGAGTCTTTCTCCTAGAGGTGGGCTGGGAGGCTATGGTTTTTGGCCATTTTTCCCCACCTCCTGTTGGTGCACCTTCCTTTTTATTATATAGTCCGTCTTGGTTGATCCTGACCCTCCACTTGTAGGTCAGGCAGGAGTTTATTTCTGTATCCATCCCATCAATCGTCCCGTCTAACTTTCTTTTAGTTGCATGGATCGAAGTTTACACCGTCCAAACGTCTTTTCTCATTAATCAGCTCTGGGTATTGGCAGGTGCATTTACTGAAGAGGGGACGCATTTTCCTTGGTCCAATTTCACATCCTGCTTCCCTATGGGCCCCATTCCGTTCACATCCCCTTGAGGGGGCTGTTTGGGGATTGCCTACACCATGGTGTTGGTCTTCCCATTGAAGCTCTGGAATGCCGAGGACAGGGTAAGTTCTCAGCCGTTCCCCATGCTACCTCGGCCACTGATCATTCGTCTTCGGCAAGATACCTCCTCGGCACGGGCCCTGGGCCCAGATAGAGTTTGGGCCGGATTGCAGACCTCTCGGACCCACAATATATTATTGTTTTACTATTGTCTATGTAACTTATATAAAATTCTTATATGGTATAATTATCCAAATCATGTTATGTAATAGAATAATATTATATTCTTTATAATGCAATAGGATACCATTTAATAATCAGAGAGAACAAAAAGGAAAAAAGAACAAAACTAAATTGCCTCAACTCAAAGTAGAATTCTTAAAAGTACAAAAAAATTAATAACCTAAAGCAGAGATGCAAGAAAAATAAAAAAAATCCACCAAAAAATTGAGAAAGAGAAATAACCTTTTTCGTGAGGGAAAATTATGCATATAAATATAGAATAGAAAAGATAATGAAAATTTTATAATAAGAGGATAAGAATAAGAAAAAACAAAATAAATGAAGATAAACGGAAAGATGAAAAGTAATATTAAGGTAGAGGGTAGTGGAGAGATGAAAATGTGAAAGGAATAAGAATTGTTGGAGAAAGTGTAAATGTTATAAAAAAAATGAGTACGATTTTATAAGGAAATTTTTATTTATTTGTATTTAATTAAAACATTATATGTTTAATTAAAAAAAAAATGATAGCAAATATTAATAATTTAATGATATGGAGGATTGACTAAATTTAAGTGGTCAATTGTAGTAGTACTATTGATGTTAGCTTGAATATATATATATATATATATATATATATATATATATATTGCAACATGAAAAATGATAAACCCTATCCATATAACTAAATTAAAGTTACTTTATGATGTTGAGTTAGCAAAACGAATGGTTGGTTACCAGAAAGTTAAGCATTTAAAAAAAAAAAAAATGAAAGCAGAACATGAATTATCTTGTTTTATTACTTTTCATAATACCAATAACAAAAACTTAGCATAAATCAGTACTTATCCTTTGCAAGTCAAGAGGCTACATATACAATCTAACGTACATCATTACTCAACAATGTTTCAACTCACCACATAGCAAAGTTATCATGCAAATGAACTTTGAAATATCCATTTAGTGTTATGATCGATGGTATAGAGCTTTTAGGAAAAAATATGTAGTAGTGATATATTAAACAACAACACTATTCAACTACTTAGATTTATTACGAGATGAGGAGAATATGAATGCATTATAAACCCCTTTGTTCCTTATGGCCCATACAAAATTTAAACTGTTGGAATTAAGAAGAGATAGATTTCTAATTATATAAATAGAATAGTTTTTGTTAGAATTCAATCACTGCACATGAGGAGAGAGAGAAAAAATCAAATGAAAAGATAATGTATCAAGTCTAAAAAGAATTTCATAGAGCAAATGTCATGTTGTACAAAAATAACATATATAAAACAACTAAATAGGAGAATTTAAAGAAAAACACATGTAATAAAATTAACAATTAAAGAGAGAAAAAATACTTAAATCACAAAAATAAATCACATCAACTCAATATAAAGTTCTAAAGAACACAACAATTTATCAACCTAGAGCAGAGATGCAAGAAAAATAAAAAATCAACCAAAAAAAAAAAATATATATATATATATATATATATAGAAAGAGAGAAAGAGAGAGAGAATGAACTTTTTTTGTGAGGGAAAAGTATGTAAAAAATGGAAGAGAGAACGACAAATTTATAGTAAGAGAGTGTGAATAAGAAAGGACAAAAAAAAGGAAGATGAAGGGAAAGATATAGAGTGATATTAAGGTAGAAAGTAGTGGAAAGATGAAAAGGTAAGGTAGAGAGTAGTGGGCAAATGAAAAGGTGAGGAATAGAGAAAGGTTAGAGAAAGTGTAAATATTTAAAAAATGAGTAAATGTTAAAAAAAAAATTTAGAAAAATTGGAAAGAAAATTGATAATGATGTGTATATACACTGATGTGGCTCAACTAGAACGTAGCAACAATAAATACTACGTTTTAGTTTTTAGATATATATAGATTAGATTAGCTAAGACTAGTTTAGCCAGTCTGATGCAAATGCAAACTCTAGTGCTATTGTAGTACCTCATATTCAATATAATTGCTTTGAGCGCTTTTCTGCCACAAAGAAAATAACTCTTCCTATCTATATTACTTTTCTCTATTATCCAATTTCAACTACTCATTATTTTAATTTTATTGGCTAAGAGAAAATGCAACAGCAACAGCCAACAGATGACTTATTGACACGAGTACTAGACTCGCCTACACCAAGAACCCAAGTTCAAGCACCGACCTATTAAGACACTACACATATTCCAAGTTTCCAACCACACAAAAAACCCCCCAACACTAGGATTTAAATCCCCCTTCCCCCATTTGTAATTTTTACAAACCTCACTAAGGGACTTTATGCCAAATGATGATGGAATTTTGTAGTGGCTAAAGCCAGCCTCAAAGAATAGATTTTCCCATTCCTTTTTTGTTTCTCCCTTTCCCATTAGCATGAGCCATAATCAGTATATCAAAGAGGAGCTTTGCTGTGGTACTATCGTGTTCCTCCTCCTCCTCATTTATCACTGCATCTTTGTGATAATTAGTGGGGTGTGCAACTAACCCGCCAAAACCGAAACAACACAACCCAATCCAACCCACTGGGGGTTATAAAATTTTTTTTGATGGCGGGTCGGGTTGGGTTCGGGTCATAAAATTCTAAACCCGACCCGACCCACTCATATATTTAAAATATATTATATAATTTATAATTTTTTTAAATAACCAGCTCTTTCTATCCTATATAAAGTCAATCAGTTCACACAAACCCTAGCAAATTACCCTTGTTGTTTAGTCATTAGTGTTATTTACCTTTAAGGAATTACATTGATACTAATCTTTAGGTTTTTAAAATATATTTATATTTATATTTATTTTTCTCAATTTAATAATAATAGTAAAAAAAAATATTGTTCAACCCATGGGTTCAATCCGACACAACCCGACCCATGTGGGTTGGGTTGGGTGGGATTGGACTTATGTGATAGATTGGGTTGGGTTGAAGTTTTTTTAACCCATCATAGTGGGTTGGGTCAAAAAATCTCCTTAACATGACCCAACCCGACTCATGCACACTTAATTACCTTCCCTTTCTTACCTTGGCATGTAATAGCCTCTTTGCATCTCTTCAATATGTTGATACATTCATCATCGTTCCAATCATGCAAAATCCACTGCCAAATAATTTAACTCAATTAGAATTGAGAACATGATATCTTTAGATTCTTATAATGCAACTAACTCCAAAATAATGTTAATTTACCTTTGAATTGGAGCAAGGGTGACACCGTAATATTTTTTCTTTCACTTATGGAAGTTGGCAAAATTCTTAAGATTAGTATATATTCAGCTTTATCAATTGATCCATCTATTCCTATCTATAGACATTTTGCAAACAACTGTGGTCAAAAGTGCTTTTCTAAAAGATATTATTATTATATGTGTGTTAAATTACTAATTCTCCCAAAAGTTTAAATTATTAAGAAGTTGTAAATTTAATCATTTAATCATAATTCTAATAGTCTCATTACGAGTGGGTATAAACTCCTCTAAATAAGTGTTGCTCAACATGCTAGATTTTTAACATTTTTAAATGGGAGGTAAAGTTAGGGATAGAACTTTAGATTTTCTACTCTAAACTTAATCACTTAACCATAATTCTAACTTCAACATCTAAGCAAACATAGAAGAGACATAATTGTTTCTACCAATATTAATGATCAAAACAAAAAGCAATATGCAACTTAAAAAACACAACCTAATTCCAAACTAAAATTATTGATATTTAAAGCAAAAATATTATGTTACACACCTCCAACATCAACCAATGAATCCAAACCCTCAAAAATTAGCTTGTAGTCCTTAATGACCAAGATCATAAGGGAATCGCTGGCCATTATCTTTTTGAGAGAGTTTTAACCTATGACACCCGTTCTTGATGATAGCTCTTTATTATTAAACCAAGACACCAATTGGTTTTTGATGTAAGCTGGGATTGAACCCTAAATCTCTTATTTAACCATTAAAGACTTTATCAACTGAGCTAATTGAAACCCACATTGGCCATTATTCATATTCATATATATCTAAAAGTTGAAGTGTAGCATTTATTATTACTGCGCTCTAGTTAAGTCACATCAGCACCCAAGTTCTTTCTTCTATTAGGGGTAAAAAAATTCTCATTTCTTGGTCAAAAAGTATAAGGAATATACTTAATCAATGTTTTATGCATTTTAGTTTAATAGTTACATTAACATTATAAATTGTTTATTATACAAAATTGCATAACTATAATAGAGAACACAACTGTCAACATCATAACAATTTTGGGTATTGAGGTTTGTCGGCCTTATGCTATGCTTGCTATGATAGAAAATGTATCTTGTGTTATAGTACTCAAACAAGTTATTGTTGATCTATAAAGTACTTGGTGTTTTGGGTATTGAGGTTTGTTGGCCTTATGCTGTGTTTGCTATGATAGAAAATGTATCTTGCATTTTCCTATGTTTGGTATGAAAAAAAATGCAAGTCGACCGGAAATGTCACATACTCAACAAATTACCTCAAATAAAATTCACACCGCATATGTTTTTTTAGCTCATTTAATTTCAAGGTTATAACAAAATACATGAAAATGAATGATTTTTTAGAAAAATATTTCCATAAAATGAGTCATTTTTCAAATTACATGTTACGATGAGCCAAATAGAGTGTTAGTGCTATTTTTTTCTCCCTTTATCTTATTTCTTTTGGTGATACTGTTCACAATACTACTCATGTGCACTGATCACAAATTTTTATGTATATTCCTTTTTTTTTTTTTTTTCTTCTCTTTCAACGGCAAAATAAAATATTTTCTGTTTTTGACCATAATCCTTCAACTAAAAAGTTTTAAATCCAAAATTCACAAATCTTCCTAATGTTACCTCGCCACAAGCATATACATATGAGTGTGTGTAGACAAGTGCTCTAATTTGTCAAATGTTAGATGGAGTCTCCACATTGTCTTACAAAGTCCTTTTTCACAAACAATAATAAAGCCCGTTGTTTTCTTTTAAAAGTGTGGCATATATTGTTATCAACAAAATACACACACTCTTTAGTTGTACGCACACTATTAATTAATTGCAATTCTCAAATTGCATCACTGGGATCATGTTTCCCTAACACAAAACTGTGGTAAAATGCCGTGGATTTTTTTTTTTTTTTTTTAAAGCCTCACTGCCCGAATTTAGGTAATACCAATCCCATTTATGTAAGTAACAAATGGACAATGAATAAGACGGTGTTTTACTCCCACACTCTTAATTTGGATCTTTTGTGCTAGTGTTAATGAAGATCTTTCAATTAAGCCCTCTTTAAGAATGCTTGAGAGTTCAAAATCTTGTCGTGCTTATCTTGAATGTCCCTGTAAACTTCTACACTGCCAATGGAGTAATCATCTTAATTACCACAATTTGGGGACAAAAAGTGGGATGAATAGATGATGAAGCTACTCGTGTTGTATCTCTAGCCTTTCCTGATCATGAAATAAGAAAACAAATTAAATTCACTTATACAATCCTTATTCATAAATCTGTGGAGGGGTGTGATACCAGTTTGTGCATGATGATGCCGAAAATACCACCAGTAAGCCGCACAGTCCTCGCGCACTACAAACGACACCTGCACAATGAAAAGAAAGGACCTAGCAAAGAGTACCGGTGTGGTACTGGCCAAACACCCTCTGAAGGTCAAGTCAGAATTATTCTCACTACTCTAGAGTGCTAGAGAGGGTCAATTATGCGTACCTTAGTTTGTGAGGGAGCATGGTTTTTATAGTAGTAGGGCTTGCCTCCTTTTCCTTGGAGTAGAAGTCTTTTCCTTATAGGAGTCTCCTTGGGCGTATTTTGCAAGATTCTTTCCATATAGGAGTCCTTAGGTTTCATGAAGCGTGGGGAGCAAGTTATTTACTTATACACGCAAACGTGGTGATCAAGCATTCAATGACTGACGCCGTCAGTCTATGTTGTTCCGTCAAATTCAGCACCGTCAGCTTCAGGATGTCCAGCTTTATGGTACTCTAAGTGGAGTTCCTTCACACCATATCGCCGTCAGCTCTTTAGAAATGCTGATGGCAAAAAATGTCCCGTCACCCTTGTCCACTTATTTTATCCTCATCACTTGCCCCCTACTCCATACCTCCGTCAGTCTTTGTACTGACGACATATGGAGTTTATTTTCCAAAGAGGCAGGGATATTGTATGGATCTGTGTATTTAATACTTTGGACAGGTGGCTCGTTTCTATTGGCTCTGCTTCTGACGAGGTGTCGCTTCGTCTTCCGCGCCTTTTTTCCCATATATAAATAGCATCTCTCCCTCATTTTCCACTATTTCAACCCTGCTGACCTTTTGGAGAGAGAGTCCGTCGCCCACTTTTCGCCAGCTTTACTTCCGTCAGCTTATCCGTCGCTGTCTTTAGAGCCATCCAGAAGGCCACCATATCAGTAAGTTTTCATCTCCTCTCTTCTTTCTTCTTTTTTATTTTTTATTTTTGCCTTATTAGTGAGGATGTCAGTCTAGGTACTTAGATTGAATCCGTCACTTGTCGGTAGTCAGACGTCAAGTGACGCGTCTTGTGAGGAGTCGTCAGTCCGCGAGGGAGCGGGCTACGACGAGGTCTTTGGTTCTGGAAATGAGTCAAAGGACTCTTCAATTCCGTCAGAGAGAGAGACGTCAGCCCAATCTCTTGACGGCGATGAGAGTTTCGCTGAGGGAGATAAGGATGAGGAAAGAGGGGATGGAAACGATGGGGATGAAATGGATGTTGACGGAGACGATAGTGACGGGGATGAGGGATCTAGTGAAGGAACCTCGGAGGGTCCCGGAGATAACCGTCCCTTCATTCTCCCTGAGGATTGGGCCGTTAAGAAATTTTTGCCTAGGATGAGTGGTAAGGTTTTTAGGGAGTTGCGTATTCGTTACCAAATCCCAGACCACATCCCAATCCGTCTCCCTAGCGAAAATGAGAGGTGTTACTCCGGGAGGACCTGCTGACGTTGGCATGTATGATGCCATGTTTGCTGCGGGCCTGAGGTTGCCATTGACGGCTCTACACCGTCAACTTGCTGACTTCCTGGGTATATCCGTCACCCAAATTGCCCCAAACGCCTGGAGGACTTTCATATGAGCTGAAATCCTGTGGGGCAGTTTTAGTGGAGGACACCGTCAGCTTACGCTAGGCGAATTTTTTTATTGTTATAGGCCCCATCATATTGCCTCGTCTAAGGGAACATATCACTTCAGTGCCAGGGAAAAAGGGTTACGGCTTGTGTTAGACATGCCAGATTCCAATAGGAACTGGAAGAGTAGGTATTTTTTCGTTGAGGGGACGGATTGGGTTTGCCGTCAGGAGGAGTGGGCGACGATGCCCCGCGGCTATTTTGACAACACCTGGGCCTTTGTCAGGGACTCAGGTTGATTCCGTCAACTATGTTCCTTCTGTTTTTTTTTTGAAGTGACGCTACTAACACTTGCTTTTGTTTCTTTCAGCCTATGCCCATCCGCACATAACTGACGAGCAAAAGGAGTTCATCCAACGGATTCTGGAAATCCCTTTGGAAGACCGTAAGTGCAGGGATTTGAACACCCTTGACACCTTCACTTATACTGTGGGGGTCCAGAACCGTCAGCAGTAGCTCGAAGGTTGGAAGAGTTTGCATGTCGACGTGAGTAGACTTTTATTTGCCCCGTTAATTTCATTTCTCCGTCCCTTGTCCTAACAGTCTTTTTTGTGTTGTAAAGATGGAATCCGCGAAGCAAAGGATAAGGGCTGCCGCAGCTCTTCAGAAGGAGGAGAGGAAGGCTAAGGAGGTAGGGGGGAGGCCTCGTCAACCCCCAAGGCTGTCGCTAAGGTGACGAAGAGGAAGCCTGACGGGAGTGACAGCCGTCCCTCAAAAAAGGCTGCCGTCTCTCCTGGAGACGAACCTCTGAAGGAAAAATCCCCTCCGAAACCTAGCCATGACGCGGGCAAGGGGGTGATGAATTCTATTGGTCCAGTCAGTGAGGGTCCCTGCCGCCACCTGACCCATAAGGACTATGCCGTTGGGGAGGTTGAATCCCTAATAAAACCAACAGACATAGAGCCTTGTGACCAGGTGGGGACGGAGGATTTAGGGGCGTCGGCCCTCTTCGATCTCACCAGTGTATGTTTATTACATTTTTGGTTGAACAAGCTTTATTTTGTTTTGGTATACTTTTTGACTGGCGGATATGTTCTTTTAGGCCTTGGTGCACGTCAAGGCCCTTTGCGACCGTTGTGTGGCGAAGGAGGGGGTCGTCACTCGAGTTCGTAAACATAACACGAACCTGTTGAATCAGCAAACTCAATACAAGGAAGCCGTCCGTATCCTCAACCAGGAGCTGCAGGAAGTTAGGGAGAAGCTGACGGAGGTCACCTGTCAGAAGGACAAGCTCCAGGAAGAGGTGACGGATTTGGGCGAAAAGTTGCAGACGGTGAGGGTCGACGCGATTAGAGGCTTTAAAGCGTCGCAGTCTTTTATTGACTCATGTGCCGGATATTATGGCACTGGGTTCGATGATTGCCTTCGGCAGGTCGCATCGGCCTTCCCGGAGTTGGACTTGTCTGGGATTACCATGGATGATGGAGATGACGGCTCTCCTCAGTCTAATCCTACTCCGGAGCATGACGATAGTGTAGTCCTAGCTCAGCCTGCTGCTAACCCTGCTGCTTCTGATTCTCCAGCCATGATTATGGATATTGAAGACCATCAAGCTGACGGCAACCATGCTGACGTTCCTGCTGCTTAGTTTTTATTTGCATTTTAGCCGTGTATTTATTTTGTAAACAATCGTTGCATTTTAAACATTTGGCAAACAGTTGTAGTTTTAAACATTTGGCAAACAATGTTTAAGTGCCCTTTTGGTTTTCTTCGGGCTTTTGTTATATAGTTGTGTATGCGTTTATTTCCGTTGCTTTTATATCTCTTTATTGATGATGGCGAAATTTTGGTAAAAATTCCCGTCTATTTGGGAACCCGTCAGTTCTTTGAACTGTTGGAAGACTCCGTGGCATGACTTCGTGCCTAGTCTTCTTACCTTATTTGCTTTACGGGTTTCCTATTGGATTTTCGGCTTTGTTTATTATTTCCCAAGCCTCGTCAGCTTGGTGGCCGTCCAGTTTTTTGTTCCGTCCGCTGGAGCCCGTCGGTTTACCGCTTCGTTGGTTGGTCGCATCGTTTAATGGTCTTCAAAATTTTTTAGCCATCTTATGGGCTTGGTGTAAGTCCGTGGGCTCCATATCGGCCCGATCGTGTTTGGTGGAACCGTCAGCCTTTTTTTTTTTTTTTTTTTTTGAACTTCACCTTTATAGTCCCGTATGTTTTTGGATCTTGTCCGTATGGTGATTGCCTCACCACTTAAGACTGTCAGCTTTTTAGCTTTGGCCTTGATGACTGTCATATTTGTAGGTCCTTTGGTTTGAGGGCCTTGTCCTTATAATGATAGCTTCATCTATGAGACCGTCAGCTTTCTGGCCTTAGCTTTGCTGATCTTGTCATCTTAGTGGGTCCGTTGGTTTTAGGACCCTGTCCACATGATGATAGCTTCATCTATGGGACCGTCAGCTTTTTGGCCTTAGCTTTGCTGACCTTTATGGGTCCGTTGGTTTCAGGACCCCGTCCGCATGATGATAGCTTTATCCATGGGATCGTTGGCTTTCTAGTTCGTGTGTTATGGACTTGGTCATTTGGTTTGTTCACTTTTGCGAACTTAGTTGCCCATTCTATGGACTCTAAGCCGTAGGTTTCTAAAATAGATACATCAGCAATTTTGAATAAACTCCTCTTATTGCCACGCATTTGTAAATAAAAGTAATTAAAACCATATCCTGCCCTTTGGGCTTAAAAAAAAAGAATTGTTGCAAAAAACTAAAGTAAATGATAGTTTTGAGGAGTGAGACTAAAGTTTGCTGGAATGTAAAATAAAAAAGGGTTGATCTTCATGCTGCCACTCCTACTGGTAATACTTTCGTAGGTGCTCGGTGTTCCATGGGTGTGGGAGTTTCTTTCCTTCCAACGTCTCTAGATGGTATGTGCCTTTCCTTCGCCACGACGTAACTCTGTAAGGTCCTTCCCAATTGGGGCCGAGTTTCCCTTGGGTAGGGTCCCTAGCGGCGCCCATGACTTTTCTAAGAACAAGGTCTCCAATTTGGAAGACTCTGTGTCGGACCCGAGAGTTGTAGTGTTTGGTTATGCGGTCCTGGTACCGAGCGAGCCTTTGTTCTGCTGCTGCTCTGATCTCGTCTACTAGGTCGAGCTGTAGTCGCATAGCCTCGTCATTTTTGTTCTCATCGTGGTTGTGTACCCTGTAGCTTGTGAGCCCAACCTCTGTCGGGATGACCGCTTCGCCTCCATACGTCAGTCGGAATGGCGTCTCTCCTGTGGGTGTCCTTGCCGTCGTCCTGTATGCCCATAATATGCTCGGCAATTCATCGGGCCATATACCCTTTGCCCCCTCGAGCCGAGTCTTGATAATCTTGAGCAAGGATCGGTTCGTTACTTCGACCTGGCCATTAGCTTGAGGGTGGGCAGGGGAGAAGTAGTGGTTCTTTATTCCTAGCTGTGAGCAGAAATCCCGAAAGGGGTCGTTGTCGAATTGCCTTCCGTTGTCCGAGACAAAGACTCTAGGAATGCCAAACCTGCATATGATGCATCTCCAAACAAAGCTTTGCACGTTCTTCTCTGTTATTGTGGCCAAAGCTTCAGCTTCCACCCACTTTGTGAAATAGTCAATGCCTACCACCAAGAACTTCAGCTGTCGTATTGCTGTAGGGAAGGGTCCCATAATGTCTAACCCCCATTGCGCGAATGGCCATGGGGCCGTCATCGGGGTCAGCTCTTCGGTTGGTTGTCTAATGATATTGTTGAACCTTTGGCATTTGTCACAGGACCTGACTTAGGCTTCGGCGTCCTTCTGCATGGTGGGCCAATAGTACCTTGCTCGTATAAGCTTGTGTACAAATGATCTGGACTCTGAGTGGTTTCTGCAGATTCCTTCATGTACCTCTCTCATGACGTAATCTGCCTCCTCCGTACCCAAGCATCTCAAATATGGTCGGGAGAAGCCTCTTTTATACAGGACGTCTTTTATCATGACGAACCTCGCCGCCCGGACCTTAAGTTTCCTTGCGGCTTCCTTCTTGTTTGGTAAGACCCCGTCCTTCAAATATGAGACTATCGGCGTGGTCCAGCTGTTTTCGGAGCATATTTCCTGCACGTTGCTGGGATCTATTAGCGGAGAAAGCTGAACGAAAGAGAGTACATTACCCAAGATGACCATTTGTTCTACTGAAGCAGCCTTTGCGAGGCGGTCGGCTCGTTCGTTTTCTCCTCTAGGAATTTGGACGACTTTAGCTTCCAGGTCGTCCATTCTTGCCCTTACTTCATCAAGGTATTTCTTCATCCTTTCGCCCTTGCACTCGTAGTCTCCATTTATTTGGTTAGTGATGACTTGAGAGTTGCAGTAGATGACTACCCTTGCGGCTCCTGCTGCTTTGGCGAGGTCGAGCCCTGTTATCAACGCTTCATACTCCGATTCATTGTTGGTAGCGGGAAAGTCGAGACGGACCATACATTCGATGGCGTCTCCTTCGGGCGATAGTAGCACAATGCCGACCCCTCCGGCATGTTTGGCCCGTCCGTATATATGCTCCAATAAGGGGACTCTTCTGCCCCCTTGTCTTCGTCATGGGTGAATTTAGCTATGAAGTCTGCGACGACTTGTCCCTTGATGGCGGTTCGCGGGCGGTATTGAATATCAAACTCGCTCAGTTCTATAGCCCACAACGCTAATCGACCCGCAGCTTCGGGATTGCTCATTGCCCGTCGTAACGGCTTATCGGTCAGAACGTTCACCGTATGGGCTTGAAAGTACGGTTTGAGCTTGCGGGCTGCCGTAACTAACGTAAAGGCGAGTTTTTCCATATGCGGATATCTTTCTTCAGCACCGCGAAGTGCTCGGCTTGCATAGTACACGGGCCTTTGTACTTTTTCTTCTTCTCTGACTAAGGCAGCACTCACAGCTGCAGGGGAGACGGCTAAATAGAGAAAAAGCTCCTCTCCTGGCTGTGACGAGCTTAGCAGCGGTGGGGAGGAGAGGTAAGCTTTCAATTCTTCGAATGCTTGCTGGCACTCGGCAGTCCACTCGAAGGATTTCTTTAGCGTTCGGAAGAAGGGTAAACACTTATCTGTTGCCCTTGATACGAATCTATTCAGTGCCGCTATTTTTCCGTTAAGGCTTTGCACCTCCTTCACATTCCTTGGTGGTGTCATCTCCATGATCGCCCGGATCTTGTCCGGGTTTGCCTCGATTCCCCTTTGGGACACCATGAATCCTAAAAACTTTCCTGCCGTAACTCTAAAGGCACATTTTTCTGGATTGAGCTTCATGTTGAAGGAGCGAAGTGTGTCGAACGTTTCTTTGAGATCTGCCAGATGATCTTCCTCCCTCCGGCTTTTTACTAGCCCTGGACATTCCTCCCAATCTGTCGTGCGAACATTTTGTTCATTAGTCTTTGGTACGTTGCTCCTGCGTTCTTCAGGTCGAATGGCATCACTTTGTAACAGAAGAGGCCTTGACTGGTGATAAACGACGTCTTTTCCTGATCAGCTTCGCACATTCTGATTTGGTTGTATCCTAAGAAAGCGTCCATGAAGCTCAGCAACTGATGTCGGGTCGTTGAGTCTACGAGTACATCGACCCTGGGGAGGGGGTAGCTATCTTTGGGGCAGGCCTTGTTAAGGTCGGTGAAGTCCACACACATCCGCTATTTCCCGCTCGCTTTTTTGACCATTACCACATTTGCTAACCAGTCGGGATAGTACACTTCCCTGATGAAGTTTGCTTCCTGTAGCTTTCGGACTTCTTCGGCTATGGTTAGGTCTCGCTCGGGGGCGAACACCCTCTTCTTTTGTCGGATAGGTGGAAAGGTGGGCGATACGTTCAATCGGTGCACCATGACTGAAGGATTTATCCCCGGCATATCTTCATGACCCCAGGCGAATACATCTCGATTGCCTCTGAGGAAGGCTATGAGTTCTTGACGGATAGCGGGGTGAGCGACCGTTCCAATTTTGGTCGTTCGGCCAGGATCGGAACTGTCAAGGGGTATCTCTTCTAACTTCTCCATTGGCTCTGTCACCGTCCAGTGCTCTTCTATGCTTAAAGCTTGAACCTGATCTTCCATTTCCATCATGGCCACGTAGCATTCGCGCGCGGCCATCTGACTTCCGCGTAGCTCCCCTACTCCGTAGTCGGTTGGGAACTTAATCATCAGGTGGTAGGTGGAAGTTACCGCCTTCCACGAATTGAGCGTGGGTCGTCCGATGATAGCGTTGTAGGCAGACGAGCAATCGACCACCAAGAATGTCACGTCCTTGATTATCTGCTGAGGGTAATCACCTACTATTACGGACAATATGACCGCACCCAGGGGGAATACGCGGCTCCCTCCGAAGCCAACGAGCGGGGCATTTGTCGGAACCAACCGCTTCTTGTCGATCCTCATTTGCTGGAATGCTGGGTAATATAAAATATTTGCTGAACTGCCGTTGTCGACCAGCACTCGGTGCATGTTGTATTCTTCCACCCGCAAGCTGACGACTATCGCATCGTCATGTGGATGGTGAAGGCGTCGTGCGTCTTCTTCTGAGAACCCAATTATGGGGCCTTCTTTTCGTGCTATCTTCGGTATGACTCCCGTCAACTGAACATTTTGTACCATCCGAAGGTAGGTCTTGCGAGCCTTCTTGGATGACCTGACGAAAGTCGTTCCTCCTACGATCATCCTTATGTCCCCTATCGGGGGCCTCGGTCGCTCGTTATCCCATCGAGGGTGTTGGTCTTATGCGGGAGGATCCACCTTCTCCTTACTAACGAATCTCTGCAGTTTTCCTTGTCTGATAAGAGCCTCGATCTACTGCTTGAGGTCATAGCAATCAGCCGTATCGTGACCATGGTCGCGGTGGAAATGGCAATACTTATCCCTGGAACGTTTGTTGGGATCACTCTTTAGCTTTCCCAGGAATGTCAGTGCCTCCTCGTCCTTGATCTGCATAAGGACTTGATCTATCGGGGCTGTCAATGGAGTGAAGCTCGTGAATCTTCCTCCCAAGGGCTTAGGGCGCCTCTCGTCTCTTCGGTCTCCTGTTCTTGTCTTCTTTAGGCCTTGGTCCTGCCAAGTGTCTTCTTGCCTTTCTCTTTTCCTGGGCCTCTCTTCTCGGGCTAAGAGCGCGTCTTCAGCGTTCATGTACTTTGTGGCACGATAAAGTACTTCTGACATGGTTTTTGGGTCGTTTTTGTATAGGGAGAACAAAAACTTACCCTTCTTCAAGCCATTCGTGAATGCTGCAACAAGTATCTTATCGCCGGCTTCGTCGATCGAGAGCGCCTCCTTGTTGAATCGAGATATGCAGGCTCTTAGAGTTTCATCCTCTCGCTGCTTCATGCTCATTAAGCAAGCCGTAGACTTCTTGTATCGATGGCCTCCAATGAAGTGTGCGGTAAATTGAGCGCTGAGCTCTTTGAAGGTGCTGATGGAGTTTGGTGTCAGTCGGCTGAACCAAATTCTCGCTGCGCCCTTTAGCGTTGTAGGGAAGGCCCTACACATGATGGCGTCCGCTACTCCTTGAAGGTGCATTAGGGTCTTGAAGGTCTCCAGGTGGTCCAGTGGGTCCTTGACTCCGTCATAACTGTCTATCTGCGGCATGCGGAACTTACTCGGTAAAGGGTAGGAATTGACGGTGGCGGTGAACGGCGAGTCATTTCGGTTGACAAGGTCATCAAGATCGCTTGACACTCGCCCCTTGAGAGCGTTCATCATAACCTCCATTTGCTCCTTCATGGCTTGCATCTCCACGATAATAAATGGCGGAGTGGTTTCTGCGAGGGAGGGGATGCTTATGTTCTGTCGTTCTGGTTTGCTTGGGGCGTTGCTGGCTTGGGGTCCCTCCTGGTTTCTTCTGTCGGCGCTGGTTCCTTCTTAATCTGTTCCTTGGTTGTCTGGTGCAGCGTTCTTTTGGCGCAATTGCTCCTCTAGGTCGCGGTTTTGTCGGGTGAGGCGTTCCACGGCCGCGGCGAGAGTCTTAACTTGCTTCTCGAGGGCGGTCGTGGGTGGTTCTTCTTCCTGAATGTCGTTAGTGGTTGCCATTGAGCGGGTGAGCACCATGCGACTTTTGTGCGGGAAGCGGTAATATGACTTTACACTATGCGTTTCCCACAGACGGCACCAACTGATGATGCCGAAAATACCACCAGTAAGCCGCACAGTCCTCGCGCACTACAAACGACACCTGCACAATGAAAAGAAAGGACCTAGCAGAGAGTACCGGTGTGGTACCGGCCAAACACCCTCCGAAGGTCAAGTCAGAATTATTCTTACTACTCTAGAGTGCTAGAGAGGGTCAATTATGCGTACCTTGATTTGTGAGGGAGCATGGTTTTTATAGTAGTAGGGCTTGCCTCCTTTTCCTTGGAGTAGAAGTCTTTTCCTTATAGGAGTCTCCTTGGGTGTATTTTGCGGGATTCTTTCCATATAGGAGTCCTTAGGTTTCATGAAGCGTAGGGAGCAAGTTATTTACTTATACACGCAAACGTGGTGATCAAGCATTCAATGACTGATGCCGTCAGTCTATGTTCCATCAGATTCAGCACCGTCAGCTTCAGGATGTCCAGCTTTATGGTACTCTACGTGGAGTTCCTTCACACCATATCGCCGTCAGCTCTTTAGAAATGCTGACGGCAAAAAATGTCCCATCACCCTTGTCCACTTATTTTATCCTCATCTATGCAGATAAACTCTTAAATATATTCTGCTTGAATAATTGACATGTCAACTAAAACTCTTGTCTTTTAGCTGATTTAGAAAAAGAAAAAAGAAAAAAGAAAAAAAAGACTTAGATTGTAACTTTTGTTTTTCATTTTACTTTTATGAGTTATCGAAATAGTAATAGTGAAACTAATTATATTGATAACCTAAAATAGGGCACTGCCCCATCATGTTTGATAAGGCCTCACAGATTTTTATACATATTTATGATTTTTGTTTTTTAACAATTTAGGCTATATAATAGATCAACGCAAAAGATTTTCTTAAATGGCAAGCTTTTCTGGTCATGCATCATAATCAACTAGGAAACAGTGAAGTTAATTTAAGTTTTTTATTTACTTAAAAAAAAAAAAAAAATCATATTTCCCTCTCCATTGCTGATCTGAAGATGCACAATTCCTAGAAAAGAGTTTTTATGATAATGAGACTAGAGAAACACAAAACCTGTAACCAATGCGAGAACTAGTCTTGAAATCATATTTAGGGACCTGAGTAGGTTTCCCTGCTTTTAAATCATGTATGTTCTCGAGCAAGGTATCATAATCCGTCAAGCGTGCGTCTGTAACAAAACATGATAACCATTAGAGCCCTATCATGCATTCTTTTCTCATCTTGAATCATCAAATTTAATGATAAGCAGTTAAGAAGCTCTAGAGAAAGACCAAGGGGAGGAAAAAAAAATATATACACACACACACATTTAGGAGAACTAAAATCAAGGAAAGTGGATGACATTTCTACAAAGTTAAACAACAGGTGATAGGCATATGATCAAAATTATCCTTCCCTGGTCTGCAACATATTTCACTGAAAGTATTTAAGAAAACTTCAACTGGAATTTAATCTTAATGTGTTGCTGAAATAATGAAAAAATAGAATAAAATCAATTTACCATACAGTTGGCACACATGAAGGTAATTAAAGGAAGATAACTAGTCAGTTTTAGTGTTTTACCATCATGAACTGTGGGTAAAACTCAAACTAGAGATATGCTCCTTCAAATCCAGGAGTATACAACCAATTTATATTAGTGATATCTCAGCCACTCAGTATAGTGGGATGGACAAAAAGATGGTAGGAGCAAGAGTGATGAAAATGGATTATAAATCAATCATGCAAATTTTGTATTGAGAAATAACAATCTGAATAGTCTGTAAGCCTGGGGATATCTTTAAAACATTTAATTTATTTGTTGTACACCCATATTCTTTGAATCTATGAAGTCCTAACAGTCAACTTCACCAATAATTAGAGGGTTCCTCAATCAGATGTAAAAAAAGTAAGCATGTCATTTATTTTCACCCACTCTATGGGAATATGGTAGAATAAAAATGCAATTGCTTGAAAGGCAACAGTAATTAATGCCTACAGGTACTTTCAAGAGAATTGTCGGTAAGAAATCCACAAATATCAATATACCATCAATAATTCGACTAAAGTCATTGTAGTTGTCCATTGTTATGACAGCAATGCTGGGCATAAAGTTGAGCACCTTCTCAGTGAACACAGTCTTCCCAGTGCCAGAAGGACCTGCAACTCCTACTAATATTATCCCATCATTCTTTTGAGCCAGCAACTGGCATCCACGAATTACAATGAAGAAACCTTTCTCAAATGATAGTTGATCTTGGATTGGGATGATTTCATAGCGGTCAGAGTGTTGGGAATTTAACCAAAATCCCAACCTGTGAGAAACAAAATAAATAGAGAAAACACACGCCAAAGAAAACAATCACACGCACAAAACAATATTTACGTGGTTCGGCAATTTGCCTACGTCCACGAAGTTGCAGGGATTTCACTATTATCAGGGAAAATACAATAGTGCACAAGAACACTCTCAAGAAACCCAAATCCCAATTACACCCTAGCACTCTCACAGAAAAAATAAGAATAGAAGCTGGCTGCCTCTCTTTTCTCTATTTTTTCTCATGCGGCTGCTCACTAGGTTAATTGGAATTTCTCTCTAATCTCTACATCTGGCCGCATATAATAAAACACACACACACACACACACACACACACACACACACATATATATATATATATTACTTTATAAAGTCGGCTGGATGGGATTCCTAATACAACTTGTATTAGGTCAATTTCTATGACCGGATTGGGCTTGGTTGGGCCTTATGGGCTTGTGGCAAAATTCAAGCCACACTAACAAATCTCTACCTTGGCTTGAATTGATCAAGCTACACTAGCAAACTCCTCAATCAGCTCCACCTTAGCCTTTAAGGGCTCACAAGCTGCAAACATCAGCCACAATCCTCCATAACACAATCCCTCATCCCTGCAACTCATCCTCCTGTCCTCAAGCTAGAAGACCAATTGAAGCTGCGCACAGCTTCAACTTCTCAATAGTGACACCCTTAGTCAACATGTCTACCGGGTTCTTAGATCCACAAATCTTCTCAAGCATTACCAGCTTATCTTCAACAAGGTAACGGATAAAGTTGTATTTTTTTTGTATATGCTTCGACTTTGAATGAAAAGCCGAATTTTTGGCAAGAAAAATTGCACTCTGACTATCACTGTGCAGAATGCCCACCTCCTGCTTTTTACCCAATTCATCTAAGAAACCATGTAACAAAATCATCTCTTTTCCAGCTTCAGTTGCTGCAACATACTCAGCTTCTGTAGTAGACAAAGTGACAATCTTTTGCAGATTTGAAGCCTATGATATAGCTGTACCACCCAGAGTAAAAACAAACCCAGTAGTACTCTTTCTACTATCAATATCATCAGCAAAATCAGCATCTACATAACCCTGCAGTTTCAAACTTGCACCTGTGAAGCAAAGACATGTATCTGATGAACCCTTCAGATATCTCAGAATCCACTTGACTGCCTCCCAATGCTGCTTTCTAGGCCTACTTATGAATCTGCTCACAACTCCCACTGCATATGCAATGTCTGGCCTTGTACACACCATAGCATACATTAAGCTGCCAATAGCTGAGGCATAGGGCACCTTGCTCATGTAGTCCCTTTCTTCTTCTGTCTTCGGTGACTGTTCTTTGCTTAGTTTGAAATGACTACCCAAGGGTGTGCTCACTGGTTTAGCTTCATTCATGTTGAACCTGTTGAGAACTTTCTTCACATACTCTAACTGTGAAAGCTTCAATGTACCATTAGCCTTGTCTCTAATGATTCTCATACCAAGGATTTGCTTTGCAGCTCCCAAATCCTTTATTGCAAACTGTTTGGACAATTGCTTCTTCAGATTATTAATCTCCTCAATGCTAGACCCTATAATAAGCATATCATCCACATACAACAGTAATATAATGTAAGAATTGTCAAAAGACTTAACATAGCAACAGTGATCAGTTCACATCTCTTGAACCTTATTTCTTATATCACTTTTCAATTTGCAGACTAGATTCTCTTGTCCCTGAACAGTGAACCCTTTTGGTTGAATCATGTAAAGGTCTTCCTCCAAGTCACCATGAAGGAATGCCGTCTTCACATCTAACTGCTCAAGATGTAAGTTTTCTGCAGCCATCATTCCCAGTACCAGTCTGATTGTTGACATCTTCACAACTGGAGAAAATATCTCTGTGTAGTCAATGCCTTCTGCTGGAACCCTTTAACAACTAATCTGGCCTTGTAACTTTTGCTACCATCATGCTCATTATTTATTCTGTATACCCACTTATTGTGCAAAACCTTCTTTCCTACTGGTAATTCAGTCAGTTTCCATGTCTGATTCCCCAACAAGGAATCCATCTCATCCTTCATGGCTAACTCCCACTTGCTTGAGTTCTCATCTTGTATGGCTTCATCATAACACTCTGGCTCACCACCATCAGTCAACATGAGATAATTTAGAGTGGGTGAATAACGCTGTGGAGGTCTAATGTTTCTGGAAGATCTGCGGACTTCAGCTACAGGTGTACTCAGATCTACCTGTGAATTTACATTCTCCTTATCTTCTTCACCCCTCTTCTGGACAGTACCTTCAGTCAATTCATCTAAGTTGATAAACTCAGATTTCTTTTGATCTATCTCTGTAACATCTGACACTATAGTTGATCTGTCCTTGTACATAACCTGTTAATTAAATATCACATTTCTACTTTTGATGATTTTCCTGTTTTGTTCATCCCAAAACCTATAGCCAAATTTCTCATCACCATAGCCAATGAAAAAACATATTTTAGACTTTGCATCAAGTTTACTACGAGCATCAGAATCAATATGAACATAAGAAACACAACCAAAAACTTTTAAGTGTGAAAACTTTACCTCTTTACCGCTCCAAATCTCCTCAGGAAGTCTGAACTCCATGGGAACTGAAGGTCCTCGGTTTATCAGGTAAGCTACAGTGCTAACAGCATCAGTCCAAAAAGTTTTTGGTAGTCCAGCATGCAACCTCATACTCCTAGCACGCTCATTGAGAGTTCTGTTCATGCGCTCAGTCATACCATTCTGTTGTGGTGTCCCAGGAATGGTCTTCTCCATTCTAATTCCTTGTGCAACACAATACTCATTGAACCCTCCATCTATGTACTCTCCTCCATTATCTGACCTCAAATATTTTACTTTCAAACTTGTTTTTGTCTCAACCATGGCCTTCCACTTCTTAAAGGTTTCAAATACATCTGATTTATTTTTTAGAAAATAAACTCATACCTTTCTGCTTGAGTCATCAATGAAAGTGATGTAGTACCTTGAACCTCCAAGGGATGCAACCAGAGAAGGCCCCCATAAATCAGTGTGTACTAACTCCAATTTTCCAGCCTTCGGTGTCCTGCCAGTTTTCAAGAAGCTCACTTTTTTCTGCTTTCCTAAGATGCAACTTTCACACATGTCAAAATTAATGGACTTCAATTCTGGTAGTTTTCCTTTTGACAGTAGCATCTTCATCCCTTTCTCACTCATATGACCAAGTTTGCGGTGCCATAGGCTTGTATTAGTACTTGCATCAGCAACTGCAATTGTGTCTCTTGGACTTGAGGTCATGTACAGAGTACCAGTCTTCTTTCCACGAGCCAATACTCTAACTCCCTTTGTAACCTTCCAAGTACCACCAACAAATAGTATTGCATGTCCTTCATCATCAAGTTGTCCAACAGAAATCAGATTCCTCCTCAGGTCAGGAATATGTCAAACCTTCTCCAGTAACCAAACAGATCCATTGGGCAACAATATCCGGACGTCTCCCATACCTACAACATCCAAGGCTGAACCATCAGCCAAATACACCTTACCAAAATCACCTGCAACATAATTCTGTATGATTTCTTGGTGTGGAGTGGTATGAAACAAAGTTCTGAATCCAAAACCCAATTATCAAGTGAACTGTCTACTGCAAGAAGTAATGCATCCTATACCTCTTCTGTTACAGCATTAACAGAATCGTCTCCATTCTTCTTCTTAGGACTTTTGCATTGATTCCTAAAGTGACCTGTTTTCCCACAGTTCCAGCATTGTATTTGTTGGCCTGATCTAGATTTACTTCTGTTCCGATTAGAATTTTTGGATTTTGATTTGCCTCGGTTTGAATTTCTGTCATTACCTTTACCTCTTGTCTCAAGGTTTAGGGCAGAACCAGATCCTGAGGTTTCGCCTGCATCTCTTTGGCGAATCTCCTCGGCCAGAATTAAATCTCGTATATCATTGTACTTGAGCTTTTCTTTTTCTGTAGAATTGCTTACTGCCATCCTCATTGCCTCCCAACTGTTTGGCAAAGAAACCAAAATGATCAGTGCACGGATCTCATCATCAAAATCAATTTCTACAGACGACAATTGATTTGTGATAGTGTTAAATTCATTTAGACGTTGTGCTATTGATGCATTCTCTGCCATCTTCAGATTGAACAGTTTCTTCATCAAGTGCACTTTATTGTTTGCTGACGGCTTTTCATACATACCAGACAAAGCCTTCATCAGATCTGCTGTGGTCTTCTCCTTTACAACATTGTGTGCAACAGACCTAGACAGAGTTAACCTGATAACTCATAGTACCTGTCTGTCAAGAAGAGCCCATTCCTCAGCCTTCATAGTCTTAGGTTTTGTCCCCAAAAGAGGCAGATGCAATTTCCTCCCAAAGAGATAATTTTCAATCTGCATCATCCAATACGCGAAGTTTGTGCCGTCAAACTTTTCTATTCCAGACGCCTTTCCTGCTTCCTCTGCCATTGCTCCCACTCAAACCTAATCCTAGGCTCTGATACCAGTTGTAGGGAATTTAACCAAAATCCCAACCTATGAGAAACAAAATAAATAGAGAAAACACACACCAAAGAAAATAATCACACGCACAAAACAATATTTACGTGGTTCGGCAATTTGCCTACGTCCACGGAGTTGCTGGGATTTCACTATTATCAGGGAAAATACAATAGTGCACAAGAACACTTTCAAGAAACCCAAATCCCAATTACACCCTAGCACTCTCTCACAGAAAAAATAAGAATAGAAGCTGGCTGCCTCTCTTTTCTCTATTTTCTTTCATGTGGCTGCTCACTAGGTTAATTGGAATTTCTCTCTAATCTCTGCATCTGGCTGCATATAATAAAACACACACACACACATATATATATATATATTACTTTATAAAGTCGGCTGGATGGGATTCCTAATACAACTTGTATTAGGTCAATTTCTATGACCGGATTGGGCTTGGTTGGGCCTTATGGGCTTGTGGCAAAATTCAAGCCACACTAACACAGAGTCCTTTCTTTTAACCAGTTAGGACCTGATCCCGCAAAAGACCAGAATGTCGCCGAGGTGAATCAGCACCAGAAGAAGGATCTAGAGCCATCTAAAAGCTAAACGTACATCTTCCAAGCAGAAAAAAGAGAGAAAATAAGAAGTATACAAAACCAAAAGCTAAAATTAGAATGTATTTAATATACACAAATCAAACAGCAATTGAAATTGCATAACTGAAAATTATAGTGTAATTTTAAATACATGGCTAAGATAAATAAGTTCTTAGTTGAATATCAGCATGCATACTTATCAGTAGATACATGGAATCTAATCCATAAGTATAGAGGATGCATAAAGCATCTACATACATTGATAATAGGCTAGTGTGAATAACTATTGGTATCGACTTCCTCCTTGCTGTATCAATGAATCAAAGTTCTTCTGGGCCTATTGGGTTGGGATTGGAAAATGCAGCCTTTAACACTATATTGCAGGTTCAAATAAAAATCAATCAAATAACTGTATGGGAAATTTAAAATCGATGACTTGTTCCATTTTTGACCTTCCTAGTAACCTTCTTACCAAAATATATAGAATTTTTCATTCCAGTATACTGTTTTACCAAATTATACAAACTTTGCACAAAAAAAAAATAACAACTATTTATAAAAGGCAAGTGGTGAATAACACCCACCATTGATTTGGTTGCTTCCTTCATCCATAAAGTGAGAATTTAATCACTTAGATGGCCAGACAAGTCACCAGTTGAGTATCCAATGGCTTTCAAAAATACAATCAAGAAGCCTTCTCCCTTTTTTTTTTTTTTTTTTAGGTGAATCAAGAAGATGTCACCACACCAATTACATGGCATAGAAAATTGGGGTGCTGATGTCAAATTCAGCATAGTAATTTAGCAATCATGAGTTAAGGAAATTCATCAATTAAGAACCAAAAGCACATTAAAAAGTTAAAAAAAAGAAAAAGAAAAAGAAAAAGAAAAAAACAAGAATTTGAGCATACAAAAGAGACCTTTCTACCAGTCATCTTCAATCAATCAAAATGGATGTCACAGTGTGGCGAAACTGAAATATCTATTTTGCAGTCTCTCTATGATTGGACTTTGGAGTCTCTTGCAGTGTCAGTCGTGGGATTCTTATAATTTCTTGTTTCCTTGAAGCTTCCACTAGTTGTGTTTTTATTTTTATGCTTTCTATTATGTCTCTTTTTCTGATAGTTCCTTCTTTTCTGTTTTCATGCTTTACTCTTTGTATACAGCCTGTGTGTTTGGGTAGTGCCCTTTTTTTCGTTTTAATGAATTTTTTAGTTTAAAAAAAAAAATCAAAATTAATGTGAATCTTTTAATGGATTGATTGAGAAGGTGCCACATTATTGATGAAGTAAACCAAACTCCCCATCATACCATGTTCAGGAGAGGCATACATGCAGCCATTATTATAGTTCAAAAACTAGTAAAACAGAAAATAGTAATATGTCTCGGATGATCCACAAAAGTACCAATCCACCAGAGTTCTTAAAAATCACATTATTACTTAGTAACACTTGAATAAAATAAATTGTCTACAGATACAACTAAAACCAATCAAATTCATTTGGTGTTTCTTGCATTGATATGATTCTTGTCAAAGCAGAACAAAGATTCAAACATTGCACAAAATCACCTTTTTTTTTACAAAAGAAAAATTTAGATATGACTCTAAATCACAATTTATTACATGTATAAATAAATGATGAAAAATTTAGATATCTGCAGTAGTGGTAGTCAACAGTCATGGAAGTATGGAACATTATCTATAACCTTTTATTATTATTATTTATTTATTAGCTTTGGGGCTTGAAAATATTTTATTTTATTTTCCCCTGAAACGGGCTTGAAAAGGTGACGGTAATGGATTAGATATTTAGCTCTACATGGGCAATAGATATGTACAGTAAATAAATAGCTTCGACCCGCTCCATTTCATAGCACCTTATAAATGTTTTTTTTCCTTAATTATTTATTGTTTGTTAATTTATTTGTATTCGTTCAAATCTTATTTTATTTGTTGATTCTAGTTAATTAATCTATAAAATAAATAAATTCTACTTTATACATAAAAAGATATTATAAGACCAAAAATATTTTTGAAACAATGTATTAAGAGTAATGTTACGTCACAATATTTTTACAATAATTATAAATAATAAGTTGTTATTAATAGGTAAAAAAGTTATGTCAGTGGTACCTCATATATTAAGAGTAATGTTAACCACTAACAACTTGTTATTTAAAATTTACTGTGAAATTATTATGAATGTAGCATTGCTTATCTATTAATCTAATATAATACTAGCATGTAAAAGTGTTATTAGCCCTAAGAGTTGAGCTAATGATTTCTAATATCTCATGAGATTTTTTTTTTTTTTTTAGAGTTTCAACCTATGATGTTTGCTCTCAATGATAGCTTTTTATCATCTGACCAAGACACCAATCAGTTTTTTGTGTATGCGGAGATTGAAATCTTTGACTCCATCTTGGAGCTACCCATGTCAAATTTTCACAAATCATCATGTATTATTATTATTATTATTATTATTATTATTATTATTATTAGTGTGGGGGGGGGGGTTTGAAACTGAGAAGCCCATGTCAATGTCTGTGCTGGGTCCAAGGCCTGATCCAAGAAAGGCCACCCCTTGGCCATGGGAAGGATCCTCCTCGGCCATGGGAAGGACCCTCCTCGGCCATAAATGTAGCCAAAGGCAAAGAGAATAACTCGGTCCTGGTGATGACATTTCGGGTCATTTCGCCGAACAGGAAAAGTACTAAAATGACAAAGAATAAGGGAAAAGCTGCCGTTACTGCAATTAGGTACTCTGCACCTGACAGAGCCATACTTTTCAGCTTTTACAACCACCCTTAACTACTTTGGGTATGGGTTGATGGGACAAGTACCAGCCCTATAAAGCTGAACCTACACGTGGACGTTGGGGGGAGGGAAAAAGCTAGTATAAAAGGAGGAAGAAGCAGTCTAGAAAAGGAGGACTAGGTCATAGAACCGAAGCCACCCAGGCTGTGCTGAGGAGAAAGTCTTGGATAAACTCAGTTCACCTCTGTGTGATCATCATGAACACTATGACTAATAATTGTCCATTCACCAAGGTCTAGCATTTTAGCCCACTCTCTACAAATTCATTGTATTGGGCTCGCTGGTCCAAGATCCCACCCACTGTGTGGTATTGGGCTGAAAAAACGAGACCCAACAATTATTATTATTATTATTCACAAGTAATCATACATTCGCTAATATATGAACATCTTTTCATTGGGCATTGTTTATTGTACACACTATTTGCAAATATATATTGCCAAATTCACTAAAAACATGACTTTAAAGTTACATTTTCTGTGTATTTTAACAATGTGTTTCCATATGTTGTGTACCATGTTTTTCCTTTTTCCTTTTACACTACAACAAGAATGGCATTAGAAATAAAAGCAAAATTGTACTTACACTTTCTTTGAAAAACATTTTCCCATAGAATTTATTTTCTCATTAAACTACACTCAATTATTCACTCATCTCATTCTCAAAAAAAAGAAAAAAAAAAGAAAAAAAGAAAAGAAAAGAATTCACTCATCAAAAATGAAATGTCCCACTCACTTTTCATAGCTAACATAATAAGGCTTTAACCTATATTGACAAACCAAACTATACACCCAAAATTTAGCGTTGATAAATCACAAAGCTACAAAAAGAGTGTATCAAACTATCAATTTTGATTGATATGTATAAAAGAGGGTACAAATCTTTGTATGATTCTTTATTAAAAAAATTTAATATAAGGAGTTTCTCTTAGGGTCTGCTTGGGAGGAGGGAATGGAATGGAATAGAAATGAATAAAAAGAATAATTTTAGAATATTCTTTCCTTCTCTTGTTTGGGAGTTTTAATGGAGGGAATGAAAAATCCATTCCCTTATTTGGAAGTTTAAGTGAGAGGAAACGGAATGGGTAAGAGGGAACACTCATTCCTCTCTATTCCCTTAAAATCTCAAATTTTCATTCCCCCCGAAATTGGGAGGAATGGGAGGGAATGAAATTAGATTTAATGATTTTTTTACTAAAACTCCCAAAATACCCTTATATATTCAACCCTTTATTTTAAAATAGGGATCTAATAGTAATATTGTCATAAAAGGATTCCATTTCATTCTCTCCATATTACTCCCAAATAGGATTACTTACATTCTATTCATTTGTCTTCCTTTATTTTAAAACATCCAATCAAGGTTACTTAATTCCATTTCATTCCATTCTTTTCCATTCCTTTCCCTTATTTAAATGCATTCCATTCTATTCTATTCATTTCTATTCTCTTATGACTATCTCATTCCATTCCCTTATGAACTCCCAAGCGGAGCCTTAATTGATCTTTAAGATGCTTTACAATCCAATGGCTATAAAGCTTAATCTTGAGAAAAATTATTGAATACTTCGAGAGTACCATAAATACATACTCCCTCTTCTCACATGAATTATGGGTCTCACAATAAATTTAATTAGTGAGACTCACAGTTATGTAAGAGAAGGGAATACGCATTTATGGTACTCTAAGAGTACCCAATAATCTTTTAACTATTTCCTTTAAGAAAAATGCTAGGATTATAATAAAATGCATAATTTTTGTCATAACTCGTCACGTGAGTGAATTGTGGCAAAAATTGTGTATTTTATTGTGGCATTAACATCTTTCTTCTTTTACTTCCAATCTGGATGTATAGTTCTTGGTACTTAATTTAATGTGGAATTTTTTAAAAGAAACTTCGGATGTTTGGTGGCTTGATCTCGAACTAAATTAAAAGAATGTTAAAGAAAAATTCTTAAACTTTTGAATGAGCAAAGACACTCCTTTTAAATTAGAGATGATGATCCTTGTCAGCATAATATTGCTTTTAAGTGTCTATCTTTTCTCATATAAAGAAGCCTTTGTTTATAGGAAACACAATGGTGAAGATGTCACTATTTGGATTATTATTTCCTATTAATCATTGACCAAATTAGATGGTTGCCGATGCTTAGGAAAAAAAAAAAAAAACTTAAGAGTCACACAATTTTATCCAAAATTACAAATATATATTATGAGAACTCCTCAGCTGTTTGTGCAGAGGATTTAAGATTATCATCTACATGGCCATCCTGGTTGAGTAACATCAGTTTCCCTTTCTTGTAGCAACTAGTAACATGGATGGATCTAACTCTTTTCCAAAGTAGAATCGATAAGTACAATAAGATTAGGTATAGACGGTGACAATAATAAATAACTAGCCTCCTGAATTTGTCCATTCTATAGTTAGTTATACCAAAAACCTGGGATCAAAACTACTTATCTCACTGGATGAGGAGCTCATGAATAAAGTGATTTATTATTGTTATTATTATTTCTGTAGAAGGAAACTATTCATTCAACTATCACACAAGGGACAGTACACAATAGGTGCCAAACTGTTATTTATAACACAGTGGAGGAAAACCGAACTAGCAACAAAGTGCCTACGACCATACCCAATTGCACAACTTGATTGGGTATTATTTTGTAGATCTCTACATTAACACATGGGACTACTATAAGAACTTAATTATATAAAAAAAATTAAATACACCAATCACAAAATAACACTAAAATCTGTTGCCAATTTGGTCGTGGAGTTATTATCATAACTTTTTCACCAATTACAACTTTGTCACTTCAATGAATTGTTAAAAAGTTTATGAAATAAATTATGTACACAGATTTACTCAAACAGGAAAAGTCCCATAACAGGTATTGATACAAAGAGAATCCACCCTTTCCCAGCCAAAAGATGGATCTAGGTAGCAGTCAACATCATGGAAGACATGGTCCAGCTCCACTAGTCCCAATTCCCATGCCAGTAGGTTCAAGCATATATGATTCCTCTTAAAGCAATCCACTCGACCTTTGCCTTGCATAGTATATGCTCTTTACTCCGAGAATTAGCATTAGTTGTGTTAAAAAAAAAAAAAAAAACATTTTTACTTTATCTATTTTAATATATCACTTAATAATACACTATACATCATAACTTCTATTCTTTCACCACTTTATTTAAATATTTTTTCTTTATTATTATTTTTATACTTTATTATTATTATTATTTTGATTATTTCTTTATTAATAGAAGAGAGGAAAAGTAATAAAATATTCAAATTTTAGCACATTAGAGCATTCATATTAAAGGTTTCAAAAGCTAAAAATGCTATTTTTAACATTTGACTCCAAAAAGGCACACTACATTAAGTATGCTATTTCTTTCTCAAAAAAAAAAAACATTAAGTATGCTATTTGCTATAAATTTTGACACCCAGCTAGCTACAGTGGGCTGCTCTTAAAAAAAATTATTTGTTTATTTAGACAAGTACATGGTAGTTAAAGGAAAACATAAAGAAAGAATATAAAAGAAATAAACAATTTTCCTTCAGTTTTTCTATAAGGGAGAGAAGATAAACATCAGATAGGTGAGAGTCATGGTGAGTTGTGGTTGATGAGAGGGTGAAGGTTAGTCCATGTGTCAGAAGTTAGTCTATTGAACGCTATGAAGCCACGAACGCTCTCTAGGGAAGAGGAAGCGGAGTTAGCTAGGAGCAACAAAAAGGTGAAAGACTGTCGGCATGCTGAGTTTAACGAGGGACCCAGCGATGACTCTCCCTTGCGAAACAACCATAACCACTAGAATCAGGCAAATGCGTCATTCAGGGACAAGCTCGTGGGCGAAATTCCTGGAGCTTTTGCTCATGCTTTTGACTTCACGGACCTTATGGATGCTGAAAATGACTCGGATAACGACGATGAGGACATCAAGGAACTTCGTGAAGGTCTAGTGGCCATCAAGCTTTCGAAAGACACCAAGAAACACTTACGAGAGCGCTGGTGCAAGACCGTCATTGTTAAGTTGGTGGGGCGTTCAGTGAGTTTCTCCTATATGCAGAGTAAACTGAATCAAATCTAGAAACCTAAGGGTAGAATGGACATTGTGGACCTCAGTTATGGCTTCTTTTTGGTTTTTGGGGGACCATTTCCTATCCATAAGGCCATGGGAACCGTTCTTCAAGCCGTCTTCAGTGAACGTTTCGCTGGTTGCTGTATGGATTCGTCTCTACGAGTTGCCCTTTGAACTGTATGAGGCGGAGGTTTTGAGAGAGATCGAGGAATCCATTGGAAAGGTGCTAAGGATAGATACGCATACTGCCATGGAAGCAAGGGGTAAAGATGCGAGGTTGTGTATCCAAATAGATATCAATAAGCCCTTGATCAACACCATCCTCATCGGGCGGTTCGAACAGGCTGTTAACTATGAAGGAATTTAGAAACTTTGTTTCTCTTGTGGGAGGTTGGGTCATTTGAAGAAAGCATGCCCTTACACCGTTTGAAGGAGCAAGGAATCAGTGGACATGGCGGAGGCAGCTCCAGTAGAGAACATTGGGTCATGCAATGGGCATGAGGAAGGTTGTACTGAGTCGGCCAGTACCTTGCCTGCCAAATCCACTTCGGGTACAAGTGTAGTAGAGGAGGCCCCATGTTAGTACAGACCCTAGATTATCGTGACAAGGAAAAAAAGGGGCTACAACAGGACAAATCAAAATTCTAGCCAGGGAGGGACCATTAAACCAGCTGGAAAATCTGCTAACCCCTTCATGTTTAATAACATGCGGTTTGAGCACTCTAAGGCTGGGCCGTCTCTACATCGAAATGACGTCCTTGGGGGCAAAACCCAAAATGAGACGGGCTTCAATTTAAGAAGGGGGACACCAAACAACTCTGTGATGGGCTTCAGCCCAAATCCGATGCTTGATTCTCAAAGGAAGCTCACAGCCACTCTTGTTGGTAATCTTGTCCCTTTACCTGACTTGGCCATAAACAAAAAGAAGAATCCACACTCAGTGAGAGGCAAAAAGATCATCGCTAGGAACATTATGGGAAGCTCTCTTAACAGCGCCGTCTCAAACCCATTCCAAGATCTTTCCTCCAAACTCACCTCCCTCTTTGCCATCGCAGCTTCCAGTGCCAAACATGAATCTGAGACTTCCCCAAGTGTCCCTTTCAAGTTCATGGCTTCCAATGAGGAAGGGTTGGGCGCCATTAATGATTGGGAAGGGGATTAGCAATCCTCAGGTGATCGTAGACGGGCTCAGAACAAAGACCAAGTGCACGGCGTGGTGGATCAACTCGAAGGTGAGGGAAGCTTGGCTTTTGAAGATAGGGGTGCAGGTTTTTCATCTGGTTCTCATCCTAGAGAAGGGTTAGATGCCGAAATTGGTGAAGTGGACAAGATGGTTTCTGAGGAAGGAGATGAAGCTAAATCCTCCTTTTGACGAGTGTCCCACAACCGTCCATCATCTCATTATGAAGATCATTATTTGGAACAGTAGGGGCGCATTGAAGCCCAATTTCCGGAGTTATATCCATGATTTGGTTCAGAACCATGACCTTGCCATCATGGTAATCATAGAGACTAAGCTTGGTGGCACTAAAGCTAAGGCGATTACTGACAGGCTCCCGTTTGATGGGGCCATCCACACTGAGACGATTGGGTACGCTGGTGGTGGACTTTGGCTATTGTGAAACTCAGACAGAGTGGAAGTTAAAGCTCTAACCAACACGGAGCAGGAAATTCATGTTGAAGTCAAGGTACGCCCTTCTAACTTTACCTGGATTTTATATGCAATCTATGCTAGTCCTAGATGTGAGGAGCGTCGCATCTTATGGGAAAATCTAATTAAGGTGGCCGATCTTCATAACATGCCATGGATCATGGCTGGTGATTTCAATGAGCCTTTGATTGAGAAGGATAAGTATAGAGGTAAAGGTGTTCATATGAATCGTTCTCTGGCTTTCAAGGATTGCCTGGATTATTGCAATATGTTTGATATGGGGTTCTCTGGGCCGAAATACACGTGGAAAAACAAAAGAGAGCTAAATAATCTTATCCTTCAAAGGATTGATAGATTTTTCATGAACCCGGATTGGTGTCTGCTTTACCCTGACGCAAGAGTCATACACCTGCCTAGATGTCACTCAGATCACTCTCCGGTTCTTATGGAGACTCTTCCTATCAGAAACATCAACCTTACTAGACCTTTCAAGTTCCAGGAGTTTTGGCTTTTTGATACCTCCTTTCCCAGTGTGGTGTCTCGGGCCTGGAGTGGGGGTAGGGACTTGGCAGAGTGCATCAATACCTTTTCTAGGGATGCGTCGATGTGGAATAAAACTTATTTTGGAAATGTCCACTACAAGAAAAGGAGAGTTATTACTAGAATTTACGGGGTTCAGTAAGCTCTGGCTGCCCATCCGAACACTGATCTAGAATTTACGGGGTTTAGAAAGCTCTGGCTGCCCATTCGAACACTGATTTTATTAATTTAGAGAAGCATCTCCATCAGGAACTTGACCTTCTCCTTGATCAAGAACGCGATCTATGGGCCCTAAAATCCAGAATTAACTGGATGATTCAGGGAGATCGTAATACAGCCTTCTATCACATGTATCCTATTGCAAGAAGAAAGAGGAATCACATTGCAGCAATCATGGATGATTTGGGAAATTGGATAATAGAGGAAAGGGAGGTGATGGAGTATTTTAGAAGCGGGTTTATGAAGCTGTACACCACCTCTCATGAAAGTGGTCACCGGGTTCCAAATTTAGGTAACTAGTGGCATGCTCAGCTCACTGATGAGGTGAAATCATCCCTTGAAGAGAGGGTTAGTATTGAGGAGATTAAGAGTGCTCTATGGTCCATGAAACCTTATAAGGTTTCGAGTCCGGATGGTCTACATGCGGGGTTTTTCTAGCGTTTTTGGCTAACTGTGGGAGATTCAGTCAAGGACGAAGTTTTGAAAGCTTTCTCTGACAGGAAAATCCTAGAGTACCTTAACAAAACCCATATTGTTCTTATTTCCAAGATACAGGGCCCTGAAACCATTGCCAACTATAGACCTATCAGCCTGTGTACCTCGGTCTATAAGATTATCACTAAAATCATTATGAATCGGATTAGATCCCATTTGGAAAGATTAATATCTCCCCTCCAAGCTACGTTTGTTCCTGGAAGGAGAGGGGTGGATAATTTCATCATTGTCTAGGAATTAGTCCATTCTATTGGCAGAACTAAAGGAAAAAATGGTCTTATGGCCATTAAGATTGATCTTGAAAAAGCATATGACAAAATTGAATGGAGCTTTATCTAAGAAATGCTCCTTAGCTTAAACTTCCCTAGCAGCCTAATTGAGCTAATCATGAGTTACCTCTTATCAGTTTCCACCTCCGTCCTCTTCAATGGGGGCTGCCTTGAGCCATTCCGTCCTTCGAGAGGCATTGGGCAAGGGGATCCCCTCTCCCCTTATCTCTTTATCATCTGCATGGAGTATTTAAGCCAGTTGATTCAGTTGAAGTGTGTAGATAAGAGCTAGAGCCTAGTGAAGACCTCCAGAAATGGGCTACCTTTCTCTCATCTCTTCTTTGCGGATGATTTAGTCCTGTTTGCACATGCTAACACAGAGAATTGTCTAGCCATCAGGGAAGTGCTTAATGATTTTTGTGCAAAATCGGGTCAGACCATAAGTGCAACGAAGTCCCGGGTCTTTTTCTCCCCTAATGTTGACTCAGATCAAAGAGAAGTTTTGGCCAACCTTCTCGGCTTTACCCCAACCCATAACTTGGGAAAGTATTTGGGGTTTCCGCTCAAACACCCAGGTAATCGCAGGTAAGAATTTTCTTTTGTCCTAGATAGAGTTAAGAAAAAACTTGCGGGTTGGAAGGCAAACCTCTTATCCATGGTGGGCAGAATGGTGCTCATTCAATCTTTCTCCACCACTATTCCTAAGTATGTTATGCAAAGTAACTTATTGCCAAGCAAGACCTTGGATGGTATTGACCGGGTGAATAGGAATTTCCTTTGGGGTTTCACGGATCAAGCTAAGAAAATGCACTGGGTTAATTGGAGTAAAGTCACGAAATCAAAAAACCTTGGAGGGTTGGGTCTTCAAATAGCTAAAGGTAGAAACACGGCCCTCCTGGCCAAGCTAAATTGGAGGATGCACTTGGAGGGTAACGCTCCTTGGTTTAAAGTCCTAAAGCTGAAATATTGCACTAGGCAAAGAATTAATTCCAGAAATCTAGCTAGGCTTGCTTGCTCTTCCACGTGGAAAGGGTTGAGGGAAGGGGAAGAAGTATTTAAAAAGGGAGTTAAATGGGTGCCTGGTCACGATAGCAAGCTGAATTTCTGGTATGATTGCTAGTCGGATCTTGGTCCTTTAAGGAATCTCATTCAAGGCCATCTCCACCGCGAGACCGAGAATCTCAAAATCAGGGATGTGTGCTCTACTAATGGTTAGGATTGGCTTACTATTCCATTCGACCTTCCTCCAGAGATTAAGGCCACTGTCCAGGCAGTCCCTACTCCCATGTTTGCAAGAAATGGAGATAAACTAGCGTGGAAATTCTCCCCTAAAGGGGAATTTGATGCTAAGAGTGCCTATATCTTAGCTTCGGACTACAAGGACACTACCGCCTTTGATGGCACTTGGATTTGGAAGCTTTGTACTCTCCCAAAAATCCAAATGTTCATGTGGAAATGCTTACATCAGGCCATAGGTGTAAAAGAGTGCTTGGCTGCTAGAGGTATGCAGTTAAATGGCTCCTGCCCAATGTGCAATGTAGCAAATGAATCCATTCTCCATGCTCTCCGAGATTGCAATGTGGTGAAACCGATTTGGCACCAACTTGGAATTCACAACAACAACTCTACTTTCTTTTCTCAGGGAATCAAAGATTGGCTAAGCACCAATGCCAAGTCTAAGTGGCTGTCTTCCTCAAATCACCCTCCATGGAATGTGTTGTTTCCCTTCGCTATCTGGCTTATCTGGCATCAATGCAACCAAAAATGGTCTTTAAGGGTAAAAGTGCAAAACCACAACTGACAAAGAATATCATCATGCAAGCCACGAAGTATGCCTTATGCATCAACCGGCCTAGTAAGAACCAAACTAGAATGATTAGACAGATCAGATGGGAAAAGCTAGATTCAGGTTAGGTAAAGTTAAACACAGATGGGTCAGCTTTTGATCTTTTAAACGCTACGAGGTGTGGAGGACTGATAAGGGATGATCAAGGAAACTGGCTTCGGGAG
Source organism: Quercus lobata (assembly GCF_001633185.2). Classification (NCBI taxonomy): domain Eukaryota; kingdom Viridiplantae; phylum Streptophyta; class Magnoliopsida; order Fagales; family Fagaceae; genus Quercus; species Quercus lobata. The sequence continues at coordinate 21,738,540 of NC_044913.1, read as the reverse complement.
TTTTCGAGACACATTGGGCACATTAACAACTTCATAGCTGAGATTTGGGCGCTCCGGGACGGTTTTCATCTTTGTCACCTTATGAACCATCACTCTGTAATTGTGAGTTGGATGCTAGTGCATTAGTTACTGCTCTTAACAACCCTGTTTATGCCAATACTATAATCTCCCCTTTGTTTGATGACTATAAACAACTGGTTGCTCACATTCCTCAATGCCGTATCAGACATATTTTTTAAGAAGCCAACATGTGCACTGACAAGCTGGCTAGGATAGGACTCATGCAATCTATAGATTTTGTTTCTTTGTCTAGTCCACCTGTGGACTTGGTCCCTTTCATTGAGGTGGATAAGAGTGGCTTGTACACAAACAGAGTAGGCCCTGTAGGTGTCTCTGTTTTCTAGTTTTTGTTTTAATCGAATTTCTAGTTTACCACAAAAAAAAAAAAAAGAATATAAAAGAATATTTAAATGAAGTGGTAAAATAATAGAATTTTTAATGTTGGATGTATTATAAAGTGAATAAAAATGGATAAAGTAACTTTTTGAAATGCTAAATGTTATATTTTATAGTATTCTTGATGTGAATGCTCTCAGTGGTACCCTTCTAAAAGTAGAACATTTGGTGTGCTAAAGCATTTAGCACACATGATGCTAGTATAGCCACAAGTACAATTAGATGTTAAATTCAATTCTCCCAAAAACTTAAACTGAAAATGATAAATTTAATAACATAATTTTAACATTAATGAGGCACCTTTGTAATAAATCAAATTGATATATCTATTTATATAAATTTTTAAATAGGCCATTTTGTAGTGGTATTTTGAGTTAAGTAATATGTCTGAACTTAGTGAGAGATTGTAATTAAATATGACCAAGAGTTTTGTGCCTTAATTGGTTAACACATTCTAATATTTCTTATAGAACCATTTAATATTCAAATTTCCTTTTACTCATTGTACATATTACCCTTCATATTGACAGAAAGCCACCCCCCAAAAAAAAGAAGAAGAAGAAGAAGAAGGCACTCGGCTAGTTTTCCTTGATTCGAGTACCATGTTCAAATACTATCCGACTGTTTTTTTGAATCCACTAATTTTTATCTTTCTCAAATGTAGTCATTTTATTAGTATTTTTAAACAAGAACCTAGTTAATTTATGAATAATATTAGACATGCTGACATAATGCTACTTAATTTACAGTTTAGATACATTGATTAGACATGCTATGGGTCCGTTTGAATTGAGCTTATTTTTGCTGAAACTGAAAACACTGTAGTGAAATATTTTTTAAATATGTGAATAGTATCGTGGGACCTATTTTTAATAAAAAAAATTATGAAAAGTGGAATTTGTGGGTCCGTAAACAGTGCACAAATATACTGTTTACAGTGGAAAAGTCAACATATACGGCTGCACAGTGGGTCCGTTTGGATTGAACTTATTTTTGCTGAAACTGAAACTGAAAACACTGTAGCGAAATAATTTTTAAATGTGTAAATAGTGTTGTGGGACCCATTTTTAATGAAAAAGTTGCTAAAAAATGTAATTTGTGAGTTCATAAACAGTGCATCTGAACACTGTTCATGGAAAATCTGGTCAACAACTGCAGCTTGAAAAAAAAAAAAAAAAAGGAAAACGCAGAAATAGTGAACGTGAACACGCAAACGCGCAATCCAAACACAGTCAGTAAATGATCACTCTTGAAACGCGAGGAAAAAAAAAAAGGGAGGCGTTTATTGTGTTACTGTAGCATGGGTCCCATGCCCAAAACGCAAACACACTTCAGCAGCAAAACGTACAAAGACTATATATATATATATATATATATATATATATTTGACAGAGGTAAAATGTCATAAACAAACAAATAGATCCAAAACATGATTAAAAAAAAGGTCGTTTGTCTTTTTTTTTTTTTTTTTTTGGTGGTTGTTGTTGTTGTTGAGAAACACAAGGTAGAATGTCAGAAACAAAAGAGTAGAACCAAAACATGATATAAAAACTAGCATATGCACCAAAAAAAAAAAAAAAAAAAAAACTAGCATAGGAACTAGGAAGACACATGTAGACATTCCAAAAAATACAGACACAGAGTCACGTATTGGACCCTACCACTCCATTCAGTCTGATAGAGCAACATTTTAAGCATTTTAAACACACTTGCACAAATTTTTATACACTTTTCCACTAAAAATACTCAATTCTACCAAACACCCCTAAATTTGCCAAAGCAGCATAAAGTCAGGGCTCAGACTTCAAAGTTCCCAACTCTCACTCCGTCCAACCGATTCATTTCTTGCCTACTTTTTTTCCAATTTAAAGCCAATTCTCACACTGTCAGTCACACCCACATTTCACTCTCTATCCAATCCTGTTTACCTTTTCAGTTTAGCCAATTCACACACAATTTGATGGATTTAGAAGGACCTCCTGCTAGCCATGGATTCTACATGCCTGCTGAGTGGGAACCCCATTCACAGTGTTGGATGGGTTGGCCTGTAAGTACATCTATATTCATTTTTCCAAGTTTACATGACATTATTATTATGTTATTCAGCTTGATGGGTCATGAAAATTTACTGACTTTTTCTTAATAATGGTAAAAAAAAAAAAAAAAAAAAAAAAAAAAAAACTGTTCTTTGTCAGATACATAATCCATTTAATGGTAAAGCAGATGTATTGTGACAATTTTGGATGTGTAGTGATAGTGTGTTTTGGAATTGAGATTTTATTGGAATGCCATTCTTATGTTCGATCATTTTTCTTTTGTATAATGTTAATTATCGAATTGGTTTTCTACTTGGATTGTGTGGAGGCATGTGTTCTATAAATATTTATGAATTGAAGATTTAAAATCATTTTGTCACATTATGTGCTTGCAATGTGTCAATGAATTCTGGCTCAAATGGTACTTCCTTGTCCTATAAGGAGTGGAAGGTAAGGTTGTGGGTTCAATATCCACAGGGTGTCTGTAACTTACCGATAACAACTCTTATGTGCCGAATGTGGTATTGTTTTTATTTGTAAGTTACACATGCACCCTATGAGTCATATTATGTGCTTGGAATGTGGTATTTTGAACAATTGACGTTTCTGGGAAACTGTAGGTTTTGTGTACATTTGGTGACATTAAGAGACTACATCTACATTTGATGAGACTAAGTGACTGTATTCTTTATTTTTTTGGGTTCTTAAAAGAAACTAAAATTTGGAGCTTGTTGGCTTTGCCAAGCGGATTAGAATACTTTTCAAATTAATTTAAATGAATTTGATACCTTCCATAAACAAAGATATCACAACTTTGTTCCAGTTCCTTTTACATGATGAATAGATTAAGCCACCACCAAATCTGCCCATGTTTTTCCAACAGATTGAACAGCACTTCCAGTTGTAATTATTGAACTCTGCACTACAGAAATACAATTCTCAAGAACCCTTTTTGATATGTAAATACAAGATGACAACTCATGTACTACAGGATTGAACCAGTGACCTCACCCTTCACCCCTTATTTTTTAGAAGACAAGATGCTATATGGTCCAAAGACCATTAGCTGAAAGACTTTCTGACCTCCAAAATCCAGCAACTTTTGAAGTGGTATACTTGTAATAGCACTATGCTAAAACCCAAAAATCTGGGAAATGGGGCCTTAAAGCTTTTCTTTGTGACTTCTCATTGATAAGTTTTACTTTCTCAAAATTGCAGAGTGATATGTAATCTCAAAGCGCTGAATTACTCCCCCCCCTCTTTCCTCTTCTCATTTGAATTTTTTATTTCAAAAAGCCATCCTACTCTCAATACTCATATATCCCTAATAATTTCCAATTTAGTAATCATTGTTGGATATTACAGCTGTGTTGCATGTGTTGTTTGGTTACACTGCATGTATTCCTGGCTAGTCTCACTGTTAATCCTCCTTAAACCTCTCTGAGCACTAAACTATATATATGTATCTATCTTAGCTTTATATCTCCTGATTCTATGTGCAAAATCATAGATTGTACCATGGCATTCTATCTATCATGCATAATCTGTTATGACAGTCAAGCTTCATTTTGAGTAACAGGAACGCCCAGATAACTGGAGAGACAATGCGGTGCATGCCCAACGTGTGTATGCCAAGGTAGCATCTGCAATCTCAAGGTTTGAGCCAGTAACTGTCTGTGCAAGTGCTGCTCAGGTTGGTCAAATTTATAAGATATGAAGATTTAGTCTCATAATTTGTTTTGATAATGTTCTAAACCAAGTTTGGAATGTGACATTATTACATGCTCAGTGGACCAATGCACGAAGTCAGCTACCGGAAAATATAAGGGTGATTGAGATGAGTATAAATGACGCATGGTTTCGTGATACTGGACCTACTGTGAGCTTTCCTCTTTTACTCATTTTGACATGTGGAGTAGTATTATCATCAGTTTGATATTTAATTTGACCCTGGAAATGGTGTTTTGTGTTTTTATTATAATAGTTTGTTGTAAGGAAGAGTGCATCGTGTTCTGGTGCCTCAGAGCATAAGGTTGCCGGCATTGATTGGAATTTTAACAGTTGGGGAGGTAAGTTTTAGAATGGTCAAATCTCATATCTATCATAGATATAGTGTTTGCTTTCATATCTTAATTTAAAAAAAGAAAAGAAAAAGAAAAAGGGTTCAACATTTTGCCAGACTTATCATGCTTTATGGGTACGAAAATCTCAGAAATTTAATTTTCTATTAAGTTCATAGAATGGGTAATGGTTTGTTAACATACTGCATGCAACACCAGAGTAATTTGATGATCCTCTTCTGTAAAAAGGTAAAAAAGGAAAATGGCTGATCTACATCAGTAATTTGAGGAACTTAATCAGGGATCAAATTTGAGCGAATGATAAGCTTGTTCATGAGTGGTTCTTTGGTAATCTTAAAAGGAAATTGTCTCCTGCACTATGTTTTTTGTCTTTTTTTTTTATAAAAAATGGACATCAAACCGCCGAGTTAGTGACTCTAGCTGTATTAGTTAATTTTTTATGATGTCTATGATCATGTGTGCTGGGTGCCATCTCTAACTAAAGTTACTCTTAAAATTTCTAGGTGTTGATGATGGTTGCTACCAAGATTGGAGTCTTGACCTCCTTGTTGCTAGGAAGGTTACTGTAGCTCAATAGATCATAGCCTTCTTAAAAAAAAAAATTTATGTGATGTCTTCCCGTAGTTTTCCCAGGACAATTTCTATATATAGTTACTAATATTCTTATCATTTTCTGTTAGATTTTGGTGACTGAGAGGCTTCCTAGGTTTCCACAGTCTCTTATTCTTGAAGGCGGAAGCATCCATGTTGATGGAGAAGGTAACAATTTATGTACTGATTGCTTTGTATTTTCAGAGTACTTCTTGTGCTTCTTTTGAGATAATTATAAAACAAATGGCTTTGAAATGCTAATAAATTTACGGCTTATTGTCCATGTTGACCAAGTAGTTGGCAAGTTGCCTCGTTGTACTGTTTTACTTAAAGAGGACATTGCCATATGGATTATAGATACATGCATATTTTATTTTATATAATAAGGATGAGGTATTAAACTCTTAGACGTGTTTTTGGAAATGTCGCCTAATGTAAATGTACTAGTGCACTGAAATGGTGTGACTCTTTTTTTGATAAGTAAGAAAGATGTATATTCTAAAAGTTGCTTTATGTAAAAAGACACAAAGCAAGCTGAGGTTACAGAAACAAAAAGAAAAACAAAACAAAGAATGAAATTAATTACAAAGAAGAAGAGAACTAAAGAACAAAGGGAGAGAATCACTAGATGTGAGTCTCCAAGCCCTAAACCAGTAAAAAAGAGAACTGCTAAATGAAGCAAGCAACTGGTCATAAGATCTGTCCAAGTCCTCAAAAGTCTGATGATTACACTCCGTCCATATATACCTTATCAAACATAACGGAGCTAAATTCCAACTGTGTGACGAATGCTTCCCCAATCAATTCCACCAACCAAATAGAAAATCTGTAACTGAGGGACTTGGTTTCTTTTATGCTATATGGATTTCATTAGAGCTTTATCAATTAAAAGTGATATAATTCTCACTTGATTAATAGAGTTACTGATTATGCTGATGGCTATTGCAACTTCAAGATGACCTACTTAGGTTTAGAAGGTTAGATACTGGACTCATTTTTGGTATATAGCTAGTTACATGTAACTTATTTACAAAAAAGAAGCAAAATTAATGTCTAAAGCTTCTGACATGATTGAAGTTTTTTTTACTCCATCTAGGAACTTACGGCACTGCTGCCTATTCATTTAAAGAAATCTGTAACTGCAGAGATTACTTTCTTTTACTTGATAATTGTTTTCAAGAAATTAGTTTGCTTTAGAAGCATTCTCACCCGAATCTGTCTTTAATTTTTGAGATGGTGCATCCTTATCCATTTGTAATTATTGTAAGAATCTGAATCGTAGTTCAGGTTCAAGTTGGTTCAGGGAGGGCGACCAGACTTCCAAACTAGTCAGTCTTTCAGAACTTTTTTCTTCCATTTTTTAACCCATATTAGTTTTGGCCTGTTTACTTTACTTATATAAAAAATATAAAGTAATTTACCAAACTAGAGAAATTTTTTTGTCTTCCAACTTTTTGATTTTACCATTCATTGCTTGGCACCCCTTCTTCCTCTAATTATTTCAACATATTCAATTTTGAAAGAACCAATTGTTAAGTGTGAAACTCCTAAAATATGAAGTTTTCTGATTCTAGAATGAGCATGCAATATAAAAGGAGTTACACATTGTTTGGAAATTAAGGGATTGCATTTGATGAAAGATGCACTTGATTTCAGTTTGTTACATGCATTTATGGTCTCACATATTTATAATTTGCTGGGTTAAAGCAGACACCTCTTGCTAATTTTAAGCCAGAGATTATTCTAAAACGAGTCAATCACCTCTAGCTAAAATTGCATCTCCTCCCCTTTGTAATAGTAAGTTGAAGGGTGATGTCGTGATTTTAAACCCATTGGGTGGTAAGTATGAAAAATGACTCAAAAAGGAGAATGTACTTACAATCCAAGTTGTAGACTAGAAGATTTAAATTTTAAATTTATTGGGATAATTTTTCATTATATTAATATTGTTCGAGGGCTTGCATGTTGATTTTATTTTTGACACTTGTTCTTTCTCAAACTCTTTTCTCCAGAAAGGTTAGCAAAGACTGTATTATTGATTTAGGTATCAAGGAATGACTCACTGTGCACTTCATGTAGTAAAATTTCCGATCCAGTGCTATTTTCCCCTCCCCTCTTGCCTTTTTCATCAACTTACGGAATACTTCTTCTCTCTGCCGATTAAATGGTCTAATTTTGTATTGATTCTGCATTTTTTTTCAACTTTCAGGGACTTGCCTTACTACAGAGGAGTGCCTTTTGAATAAAAACCGCAACCCGCATTTGAATAAGGAGCAAATAGAGAATGAACTTAAGGCATATCTTGGAGTCAGGAAGGTTATCTGGTTGCCTCTTGGATTATATGGTATGCAATATTATGTGACTTAATTATATAGCTTAAAGTTCTTCTTGTATTGACGAACTTCTTTGCTCTTGATGCATGTTCTCTCTTTTTTTTGATGAGCAAGAAAATTTTATTAAAAAAAGGCTACTTCATGCAAAATGACATAAAGTAGCCCAAAGAATTACAAACAAATACAAAAAAAATTATATACAATGAGATAGAGACTCAATAAACATAGGAACAGAATCTCTGTTCGTTAGTCCCCAAGCTCTAGACCAATCAAACAAAGTCCCAACAAAACTGGTTCCTTGTACTTTCCATATCCTCAAGCATTCTCCTGTACTGTTCTCACCAAGGAATCCACACAAACAAAGTGGAACCAAATTCTAAATGTTCGATGAACTTTTTCCCAACCAATTCCTCCAATCAAACAAACGATCTTTCACAAAAAAATGCTCTTAATGCTTGTTCTCTGTTTGAAGGTTTTAACCTATTAGGGGTGTGAGGGCTTGATTGAGAGTTTTTTGGTAGGAGACTACCAAGGCTTTGTAGGAAAGGAGCCTTGGACAAGGCTTTTTAGGATGGGCGAGTGTCATGAAAGAGTTATTTTTATTATATGTTATAATCCGCCTCTAGAAGCAATCGGTAAGGGAATAAGATGAACAGCCAAAGGGGCACCTATTTGCATCTGAAAAGCAGTACTATCTGACTCTCCCTTGCTGCTCGTCATAGTCAGCTAGCAAGCAATCCCAAGAAAGCTAGCTACCAAGTATTTCATATTCCCATCATCACTAGCTTAAACTAACGAATGAGAATGGAAAAAATGTCCAAGCCCCTCTACATGGCCTTTTATCTTATTATCATGTGTACAAGATTGTGTGTCTTCTGCAATATTGGGTGCATGCTTTACGCAGCATCCGTTGTCATTCACTTTTTGGATTTTATTGCTCTCTTAAGCTTTATATTTAACCTCTTGGGAGGATATGGTGTATCCTCCTATGTATTTGTTTCAATAGTGATGGTGAGATGGTGGTGGTGATAGTGATGAGGTTAGTAAGGTGTGCCTAGCTACTTACTTACACGGAGGGGTACCATTTAGACACGTATGCTGGTGGAATCAGAAAGAGGATTTCGGCCCCCCATATCTCTCCATGGATTTAAAACTCCACCCTCTTATCCAAAAAAACTTAGTTTTCTAGTTTGAGAATTCTTGAAAAGGTTTTTTCTATCCGGCAAATTCCTTTGTTAATTTTCTCATTCAAGCTCACCTTTCTAGAAATATGTTTGCACCTGCAGCAAATATTCAAACACAGATAGGATTTGTTCACCTTTTCTATGTTTCTTGAAATGTAATTTACATAATGTTAAACAGGTGATGACGATACTAATGGTCATATCGACAACATGTGCTGTTTTGTAAAGCCTGGTGTGGTTCTGTTGTCCTGGACCAATGATGAAAAGGATCCTCAGTATGAAAGATCTGCAAAAGCTTTTTCTGTTCTTTCCAATGCTACTGATGCCATTGGTAGGAAATTACAAGTAATTAAACTACATGTACCAGGGCCACTTTATATGACGGATGAAGAGGCTGCTGGAGTAGCTCAGGTAAATATTTAACAGGCCCAGAATCTTCCCTCTTTTTTTTGGGGGGGCCCGCTGGGGGGGGTGGGGTGGGGTGTGATGGGTAACTTAAAATCTGAAAATGGCATTCCATGGTTCTTTTATTTGATACTTAAATGGTTGAGGTTCATTCTTATATTTGCATGAATTGAACTCACTTTTGCTCATCTTTCTTGTTGTTCGCCAGTAGAATTCTTTACTAGTTAAGAAGATCCACCATTGTAAATATATAAGATTACCTTTATAAAAAATAGATGTTGTTTAAAAGAAGTTGTCTCTTTTCTTTGTTGTGGAAGCTAAAAAAGGTTGAAAAGACGAAAAAATTGAAGTAAGATTTTTTTTTTTCTTAATTGTCGAGTTACATATGCACCTAGTGAACCCACAACCTCACCCTTTGCAATACTTTTCTAGGGAAGGAGGTCTCATTTGATTTAGAGCTCACTAAATGAACTGAATGCAGTGTTCTTAAAAGAAGGTGAAAAGGCTGATGATTTGAATCAGCTTCTTAGCTATCTCAGATAAGATATTGTATTTATTAAAAAAGTAAAAGCAAAAAATGTTTAAAAAACGATGTCTCTTTTCTTTGTTTAGGAAGCTTTTAGGTAAAAACGTTTGAAAAGGCTAAAAATTGAAGTAAAAAAAAATTTTATTTAATTATTGAGTTACATATGCACCTAGTGAACCCACAACCTCACCCTTCATAATACTTTTCTAGGGAAGGAGGTGTAATTTGAATTAGATCTCATTAAATGAACTGAATGCAGTGTTCTTAAGAAGAAGGCAAAAAGGCTGATGATTTGAATCAGCTTCTTAGCTATCACAGAATAGATATTGTATTTAAAGCAATGTGCCTATTACTTTCCTTCCAATTGTTTTAAAAGGAAGCAAAGTGATATACGTATTTAATAAGGAAAGTGGTACATATATGAGAAGATTCTTCCTTTTTTCTTTGCAATGGTCTTTGACCAAATGGCATCTCCTGCCCCCTCAACTAATGATTGAAGCTGGGTCACAGATTCAATTCCTTATGGGCAAGTGATTTGTATTACCTATAAAAAAAAAGTTCCTTTTCTAGCCCAGATTTTTGAGGATCTTCTTTGTTTGTCACTTTGTTGTGATTGAAAACAAAAGTCAAAGAAAGAAATTAGTCCATGCTGCTTGGGGGCTGTTGTGTGGCATTGTTTATCTGTAACAATGGCCAGTTATCTTTTAAAAGTGTGGCATTGTCATCAACAACATAACACACTTTTTAGTTGTCCGCACACCAGTAACAGGAATTTTCAAATTGCATTCCAAGGACCACTTTTCACTAGCACAAAACTGTAGTAAAATATGTCACAGACTTTTCCTTTTAGCTTCGCTGCCCTGAATTTAGCTGAATACCAATCCCAGATTTAAGTGACAACTGGACGATGAATAAATGTTGTTCTACTCCACTCTCACATATGCATTATTCAAGAGAAGTAAGTTACTGGAAGATGGTCCACTGTGGCTTCTGGTCTGGAGATTTGATGCATATATCTTTTTTTGTCCTACTGTCACTGTAGTTCTTTTGATTAAGCCCCCTTAAAGAATGCCTGATAGTTCAATATCTTGTAGTTCCCTGTTCTCTCTGATCTTGAATGTTCCTGCAACAGGATGGTGAGGCCAAACCAAGACTTCCATGTACAAGACTTGCTGCTTCATACGTGAACTTCTACACTGCCAATGGAGCAATCATCTTACCACAATTTGGGGACCAAAAGTGGGATGATGAAGCTTTTCGTGTTGTATCTCTAGCCTTTCCAGATTATGAAGTAAGCAGTTCAATTTACATATACAATCCCTATTCATAAATTCATAGAGGGGTGTGATAGCAGATTGTGCAGATAAATTGTTAAATATATTCTAATTGACTCATTGATGTGTTAACTAAAACCCTTATCTTGTAGATGATGTTTTTCAAAAATTGATTTAGATTCTAACTCGTTTTATTTTACTTTTATGAGATTTTTGAATAATAATAGTGAAAATAATTATAGGGATAAACTATAGTAAGGCACACCCCATCATGTTTGATCAGGCAACACCCATTTTTATACATATCTGAGAATTTCTGTAACAATTTAGGCTATTTAATAGATTAAGGACACGAGTGAAAATGAGTGAGACCTATCAATCTTAATGGGGATGCAGCCTCTCATAGTTTATCCTGTAGCAACAGCTACACAAGTTACATAAAGTGAAAATTTTTGGAAACATGAAGATTTTATAAGGAACTGGAGATGTTTTTCAACTTTTAAGATTAACAGGATGTAATACCTTCAGGATGAAATTCTCTAAAATTAAGTACGTTAGTCTGAAATTTGAATTTGTTTAAACTTTTTACCACCTAGGAGTTAGGTGTAATGACTTATTCTGTGATGTTCATAACCTATAATCATGTGAGGACATTAATCTGATTCAAAGATGAATCCCGATATTGGAAGCCTTAAATATATAAACTATACACCAATGCTTTCTGTAGCCTAAATGGTTAGTGGTCATATACCCACTCTCAAGGACAAAAGTGTGAGGCTTGGTACTGATCATGATGATGTTGATATTTAGGAATATATAAGATATGAAAAACCTGACAAGCATGTGACCGTCTCCTGTAGAGTGACTATGAATATCATATTACTATGTGCAGTATTGTATCTGATGCTAGTAGAGATTACTTGCAATGATCAATTTAAAAAATGGGTCCTTGCACTGGCCGTTCAGAAAGGGAGGTTTCGTTATTGGTTTGGGGGCATATTCAAGCACAATATGTCTCTTACAATGCAGTTGTACTGCAAAATAATAGTGGAGCATTCATAGATTAGCAATCACTGTTCAAAAGGGAATATTAATAAAAGTAAAATGCTTGTGGTTTTCCTTTCCTTAACTGAAATCCTAGAAGTGGTACAACTCAACTAGGCCTTAATCCCATCTAAATTGGGGTCGGTGTCATGGATCTCCTTTTAAATGTTTGAGAGAGCTCACAGTTTATCCCTTTCCGCCATTTTGTTGAATATTACATTGTACTCTTCATCATCTCCATGTCTAATATCCTAGTAGTGATATAATAATATATGTATGGCCTTTTAAATTGAATTGATGTTTATTTTTGTTGAAAGTTGGTACTGAACAAACCTTTTCATATTTGGTGTCTCAGGTGGTACGAATTGAAGGTGCGAGAGAGATTGTTTTGGGGGGTGGAAACATACATTGCATTACTCAACAACAACCAGCCATTCCAGCCTGAATTGTGAATCAGCACTGATTACTTATGAGTTACGAGCATTGGCATGGATTTTAGTGTTTGTATTAACACTAGCTAAATGATAAACACATTTATTTATAATTTTCATTTGCTTTGTGGTGTTTGGGGATTATTCTGCATTGAGATATCAATCTGCAATTTGCTTGTTCATGATCCAAAAAGACATTGAGCTGCATCAAGTTCTGTAATGTTATCCATTTTGTCTTTGGAAATAGAGGGGCAATAAGTATGCTATACGATGATGACGAAGTTTGCAGGAATTCCTTCCCTCGCATGAGTTAAATAGAAAATCTGTCTTTTGCATAGAGTGAAATGTAATAAAGGCTAATCATAAGTTGTATCCATAAAGGGTTGTTTGGCAAATCCGATAGTTTGAGTCTTTTAATATACTTTGTAATTGTTAATGATTGCTTGATGAGGCACTTCCAAAAGTTGAACATCTCATACTATAAAGTTGCACTACTAAAACGTTGAAATCTGTATAGAGCACACATTATTCCCAAATCATCCTTTGACAAAAACATTAACAATCTATGATATAAATTCAATCTATTTAAAAAAAAAAACTAAGAGTTCTCTCAACTAACAAGCAAAATGAAGATTGGTATCTCAATGCACACTAGAAGTTATTACAACAAGAGTCTAGGCTGGGTAATCTAAAAAACAGATTATTGCATACCAGTTGGTTCTAGCAAAAATGGCCAAAACATTAGGTGGTTGGTTTTGTTTTTGTTTTTGTTTTTGCTTTTGTTTTGTTTTTTTGTTTTTTGTTTTTTGTTTTTTGTTTTTTTTTTTATATATATTTTTTATTCTTTGTATTTGTCTTTTTTTTTAATTAAAAAAAAAATCAAAATGGCCAAAAATGCTCCGAGCCAAATCCACCATCAATGATCCATAGCCAACCTTAAAAATTTAGGACTAATAAGCTTTATTGTTATTAATTTGTTTTTCCTTGGAGATACAAAGATGTGGTTGATAGCAAGCAATGTGCGTGCCTACACTCACAGTGGTGTCTATAGGTGATGCCGTTGATGGCTTATCGGTCATATGATTATCGAGTCAAATTGAATGATTGATACTGTGGGTAGTTTAGGTTTAGGCCTCGTTTGGGAAGAGGGAATAGAATGGAATGGAATGGAAATGAATGAAAAGAATCATTTTAGAATATTCTTCCATTCCCTTGTTTGGGAGTTTTAATGGAGGGAATGAAAAGCTCATTCCCTTATTTGGGAGTTTAAGTGGGAGGGAATAGAATGGATAGGAGGGAACACTCATTCCTCTTAATTCCCTTAAAACCTCAAATTTTCATTCCCCTTGAAATTGGGAGGAATGGGAGGGAATGAAATTAGATTTAATGATTTTTTTACTAAAACTCCCAAAATACCCCTATATATTTAACTCTTTATTTTAAAATAGGGCTCTAATAGTAATATTATCATAAAATGATTCCATTCCGTTACTTCCATGTTGCTCCCAAACAAGATTAGTTACATTCCATTTATTTTCATTCATTTCCATTACTTTATTTTAAAACATCCAAACAAGGTTACTTAATTCCATTTCATTCCATTCTTTTCCATTCATTTCCCTTACTTAAATTTAGTCCATTCCATTCCATTCCTTTCCATTTCCTTATAATCATTCTATTCCATTCTATTCCATTCCCTTATAAACTCTCAAACGGAGCCTTAGTTTACTGTTTATTATAGGTAGTGCAATTTTTTTCTTTTAGTAGAGGTTTAATTTACCTGGGCTAAATTTAATCGGGTTGGGGTAAGAATCACGATTACTTAGTATTATTTTACACGGTTGGGTCGGGGGGGGGGGGGCATTTTGGTATTTTGCTATTAACTGAGATATTTTAGACTTAGCAAAAAGGAATATTCCATAAATAAAAAAAATACTATTAATTTAACTAATAAAGTAACATATTAATTTCAAAAATAAAAAGAAATTATGAATTACCCAAAACATGAATGGAGAAAATATTTTTTTCCCTTAAAAAACTTTATGATAAAGCTGGTCCACAGCTTACTTTAAAGTGAGCATTTGGATTCAACTGAATCCTGCGTCCACGTTTTCCAGTTTTACGGTTTCCTTCTTTTTTTTCTTTTTTTTTTTCTCTGCACGTGAACAGTAATCTCACATGGTTTACTATGCAGGGAATACTATTCTGTCACTATTTATCACTGTAGCAGTACTGTTTACGCACTAAAAAATATTAAAAATGAGTCCTATGATACTATTCACACATTTAAAAATTATTTTACTACAGTGTTTTCAATTTTCAGTTTTCAGTTTTAATAACAATAAGTTCAATCCAAACGGATTAGTCACCATTACTTTCCACAATATCATACACTCTGTGTCACAATTGACTGTCTCTGATCTCTATTATTTTCTCTTTTCTCAAACTGAGCGTACACAAAGTTTTTTTTTTTTTTTTTTTTTTTTTTTTTTTTTTTTTTTTTTTGCGACCAATTGTTTAAGCCTCTTCATTTCATCGACCTTGACAACGTGATTCACACCCTTAAGGTTCTCTCTCTTCTCTTATGCAAATGTTTTCTTTGTGTGAATTCAGAATTCTTTGTTTTTCATTATATATTAAATTTATATTTAATTTGTGTTTAATTTAATTTGAATGATGAGAAAGTAGGAGAAAGGGGAGGAACATAAAATTTTTTATCGGGTTTTTTTTTTTTTTTTTTTTTTGTGTGGGTGTTTTCTTATTGTTTAATATCTAAATTTCTCCTTTTGTAGTGATCGTCAAATAAATAAATAAAATTTTCGATTAATACTATGAGACTTATTAAAAAAATAAAATAAAACTATGAAAAATAGAATTATATGTCAACAAGTTTCTAGTGAAGCATTTATGCCGTTCACATCACAATAGAATCTAAAATCTGTAGAGATGACTATCGCACACCCTTGGTGCGATTGTCACTCCACATGTATAAGTGCTTGTGGGGTGTGGGGGGTAAGGGCCGGAGTTCAAGTTTTCAAGAGGGAGTTTCACACACATATACACTTAGATTAAGATAGAGTAGAATTCTATCTTGTATTAAAAAAAAAAAAAAAAATCTGTAGAGATGGAACAAAGCAATATCAATAAAACTTTATAGTTGGTTAAAAAAAGTGTTGTTATTATTATTATATGTTGTTGTTGTTGTTGTTATTATTACTATTATTATTATTATCTTTTGGGAATCAAAAACTGAAACTATCATCAAAACTGAATATGAGGCGAATCAAAACAAAGAACTTCCACTGCAGGGGGAGGGAAATCTTCAATCCAAAGTGCTTTCGTTATGAGTTTCACAAATTTCTTCTAGCACATAATACAAGGCTTTTGAGCTTTACAACCACTGAACTGTACCAATTCTTCAAACCTGTAAGTACGGAGTCACTTTTCATACACATCTCTCTGTCTATTATTTCTCCTTATCACTCAATCTTGAAATTGAAAAAATAAAAAATCCACTTCAAATCGTGTTCATCTTCCGTAGTTATTATCCTATTGTTTTATGCATTTTGATAATTTTCTCACAAATGTTGGTGCAAGGAAATCAAGACTAAGGGTCAATCAGGAAACATCCTAGAACTTTCCTAAACTCTACGAAAGAACTGAACCCCGGACTTCATTAGTTGTCACCATTGCTGTCCACAAGTTCTCTATGAAGTTCTCTCTTTTTCTCAATGCCAGCATAGTTTTCCTATTTTCTCTTATCTCAAACTGAGCACAGAAAGTTTTTTTGTGACCGATCGTTTAAGCCTCTTCTTCTTCTCCTTGATCTTGACAACCTGATCCGCATCCTCAAGGTCCTCTCTCTTCTCGTATGCAATGCTCTGTGTGAATATATAATTATTATTATTTTATTTATTACATTTATATTTAGTTTGCGTTCAGTTTTTATTTGAATGACGAGAAAGCAGAGCGAAAGGGGAGGAAGAGAAAATTTCTTTATTGGGGAACAAATATAAAGCAATATATTAATTTAAAATAAAAATAAACGTTTAATCTAGCTTAAAAATTAATCTCTTATTTTTCAATTTGGCCTTAATATTTTGTTGATAATGAAAATAATTTTTTCCTGAAAAATTTTAGCTACTTAAAATACCAAAAAAGGCATAAAACAATTTTATTTTTTTTTGAAGACGGCATAAAACAATTTTAAGAAAATGTTTTATGTTAAAAAAGTTTTTGTTTATGTTTCAAAAAAAAAAATTGTTTAGAGTAGAGCGCCAAGTTATAGACTAATTTACCATTTTTCTAAAAACCTTTTTGAACTAACTATAAGTTTAAGATAAAGTTTAAATATTTATCATAAAAATGTTGTTATTAAAATGATAAAAAGGGAGGCATTGAGCTTTCGGAGGATGATGGCCCCTTACAATAAAAAGTTTTAAAAAAATTGATTTTTTTTTAAATAATTGAAAATAAGAAATGACAAAAACCCACATAAATTTTCCCTTTACTTTTAATTGAAGACCTTTTTTATTTATTTATTTATTTTTTAATCTTTATTGTAGTTCAAGATTTGGCAACACATTTCAATGCCTTCCATGAGCACTGAAGAAGCCTCATCTTCGTCATCATTTTCTTCCACAACACCACGTTGGAAATATGATGTCTTTCTTAGTTTTAGAGGTGAGGACACTCGTAATACTTTTACAGATCATCTATATGAAGCTTTGAAAAAGAAGGGCATTATCACCTTTAGAGATGAGGAAAAACTTGAGACGGGAAAATCTGTTTCATTGGAGCTCTTTAAAGCAATAGAAGATTCAATGATTGCAGTGGTCATTTTCTCAAAAACTATGCATTTTCTACATGGTGCTTGGATGAACTTGGAAAGATTGTTGAGTACATGAAAGAGAAGAGAATGACAGTTTTGCCAGTTTTTTATGATGTAGATCCATCTAATATACGAAAACAATTAGGAACTTTTGAAAAAGCTTTTGTTGCACATGAAGAGCGATTTAGGGAAAATATGGAGAAGATTAAAAGGGTGGAAAGTTGCTTTGATAGAAGTGGCCAATCTTAAAGGGTGGCATTTAGTGAATAGGTAATCCAATTTGACACATTACTTTTTTTTGAATATTCACGTTTTATTTTTTCTTACTCTTCTTATCTCTAATCTTGTTTGGAATCTTAAGAAAACCTACACACACCTTCATTATTCTTTCAACTTTTCCTTTAGCTAGTTAATAAATTTTTTTTTGGGTCTAATTGAAAGAATATAACATTGGATTTCTACTTTTTTTTTTTTTTTGTGTAGCCTATTTATTGGTGGTTTAAACTGACAACATAACGTTCTCTCCATTGCAAGCTTGAGTCAAAAATCATCCAAAACATTGTGGGAGACATGGCATAAATTGAGTTATGCATTCTCAGAATATAATGAAGACCGAGTAGGAACAATTTCTCGAGGAGAGAAATTGGAGTCATATTTGGCTATAGGGGTCAAATGATGTTCGCATTATAGGGATTTGGGGGATGGGAGGAATTGGTAAAACAACTCTTGCTAGAGTTGTTTTTCGCATGGTTTCTGAGAAGTTTGAAAGTTGTTGTTTTCTCTCCAATGTTAGGGAAGAATCAGAAAAAAAAAATGGTCTAGTTCCACTACAAAAACTACTTATTCTTCAACTTTTGAATGAAAGTATAAGTATACATGATGTTGATGATGGAGTTTTCATAATCAAGAATAGGTTACGTCATAAAAGAATTCTTCTCATTCTTGATGATGTAAATCAATTAGACCAATTAAGCAAGTTAGCTGGGAATCATATTTGGTTTGGTTCAGGTAGTAGAATAATCATAACAACAAGGGATATGCACTTACTACAAATAGCAAATGAAACATATGAAATTGAAGGATTGAATGATGATGAAGCTCTTCATCTTTTGAGTTTGAAAGCATTTAAAACGGGTCATCCTCCCAAAGATTTTCTAGAGTTGTCCAAAGATGTTGTGCATTATGCTAAAGGTCTTCCTTTAGCTATTGAAACTTTGGGTTCCCTTTTGCTTAGTAGAGGTGTTGATCAATGGAAAAGTACATTAAAAAGGCTTAAAGAATTTCCTGAAAGTGCAATTCTTGAAAAACTTAAAGTAAGTTATGATGGACTACACGAAACAGAGCAAAAAATATTTCTATATATTGCATGTTTTTTTAATCATGTGAGTAAAAGTAGAGTAGTAGAAATACTAGATTATCTTAACCTTCACCCTGATGTTGGATTAGAGGTTCTAGTTGATAAATCTCTCATAAAAATGAATGACTCTAAAGTGTGGATGCATGATTTACTACAAGAAATGTGCCGAAAAATAGTTCATAAAGAGTGCCCTAAAGAGCCTGGAAAGCGTAGCAAACTATGGTCAATTGAGGACATTAATAATGTACTAAATAACAATATGATAAGAGGTTATTTAGAAAGCTTGTGCATATAGCCATATATTATTCAAACTAGTTCAACTTACAGTAGCATTGGCAACTATACATTTTGCAATTAAGTAATCCCTTTTGTTCATGATTTTTAGGGAACTGAAGCAATTCAAGGCATTGTCTTAAAGTTACCTGAATCTAAAGAGGCACATTGGAATCCTGAATCATTTTTAAAGATGCATCATCTTGAATTGCTTATAATTGAGAATGTTCACCTTTTACATGATCCCAAACATCTACCGGATAGCTTAAGAGTTCTTATTTGGAGTGGGTACCCTTCAAAATCTTTTCCATCAAGTCTCCATCTAAAGGTAATATAGGTACCCTTAAACAATTTTTTTTTTTTTTAAAATTTTGCATTCAACTGTAAGATTTTATAAATGCTAATTGTTTTATGTTTCTTTTTGGGGCTTTTAACAGACTTTTGAGAGGATGAAATTCATACAATTTATCAAGTCTCAAAAACTTATTGAAACCCTTGATTTTAACAAAGTCCCAGTTCTTGAGAAATTGGTTCTTGAAGATTGTATAAATCTACGTGGGGTGCACCCATCAATTGGAGTTCATAAAAAGTTAATTCATCTTCATATAAAAGGCTGTAGAAACCTTAGAAGTCTTCCAACCAAGCTTGTAATGGAGTCTCTTGAGACTCTTATTATTTCTGGATGCTCAAAAATTAAAAAGATTCCAAAATTTGGGGAAAACATGCGGCATGTGTTGGAGCTTTACTTGGATGAACTTGCTATTACTAAACTACCCACATCAATTGGGCATTTGACCGGCCTTGCTTTATTGAATATAAGAGATTGCAAAAGTCTCACATGTCTTCCAAGCACCATTTTTAATTTGAAGTTACTTAAAGAAATGAATATTTCTGGATGCTCAAAACTTGAGGGTCTACCTGAGACATTAGCGAACGCTGAAAGTGTAGAGAAGTTAGACGTGAGTGGAATTGCTATAAAAGAGGTGCCTTCTTCCAACGGTCTCTTAAAAAATCTTATGCTATCTTTCCGTGAATGGAAATCTACATCTTGGTATGATCTCCTCCCTTTTTATTCAAGGCCAGAAAGTCCAAATCCTGTGGGATTGTCCTCTCTATCGGGTTTGTGTTCTTTGACCATATTGAATCTGTGTGACTGCAATCTCAAGGAAATCCTAGATGATATTGGTTGCTTATTCTCTTTAAAGGAAATATATCTACATGGAAACAGTTTTGTTTGCCTTCCTGATAGCATCAGTCAACTATGTAAGTTGAGAAGCATGTATTTGCAAAATTGTGCGAGTCTTCGATCATTGCCAAAACTTCCATTAAGTATCGTAGATGTTTGGGGAGAAGGTTGTACCTCACTGGAAACGGTACCAGATTTACTAAAACCTAATTCTCTATGTGAGGTAGAGCTTTTTCTTTCAAGTTGCAGTAAACTGGTTGAAAATCAAGGTCTCATTGACATATTTTTTGCAGTGATAACAAAGCACCTTCAACTCTCTCTCTCTCTCTATGTGTGTTATAAACAACCTGCTTTGTATGTTTTAGGGTCTCTCTCTTCACGGTAGAATTGACGATCATGAATACAATTGGAGATATGAAATTGTTATTCCTAGAAGTGTAATTCCAAAGTGGTTTAGGCATCAAAGTATGGGGACTGAAGTGAATATAAAAGAAACTTCTTCTCATTTGTGTACTAATGAGTGGATGGGGATTGCTATTTGCACTGTATTTTGTTCTCACCAAATCAATGACGAATGTTCACTAGGCTGTTTGTTGAGAGTGAATGGAGAAGAAATATTTAATACGACAATTTCCATTATCAAAGTTAGTTTATCATATAATATTTGGCTACTTTATTTGCTTAAACAATACTGGAAGGAGGACATAAAACTACTAAAGGAATGTGAAGCAAATGAATTCAGTCAAATTGGCATTAAAATTGCTTCAGAAGCAGAGATGAAGAAATGTGGGTTTCGTATGGTATACAAGAAAGATATAGAAGATCTAAACCAAACTATGGCTCAGAGTAGCAACATCGACATCATTCCTTATGTAGACTTGGGTGTTCTCCACCATAATTTCGACAATTCGGCAATGGTAGGAGAAGGTAACATAGCAAAGCGAACCCGTGACGATTTTGATGGGGCTGGACCTAGTGGAGAAGGAAGCTCTAATGATATGCCAAACCCAAAAAGGATTAAAAGGCTCCCAAAATTTTAAACCCATGGTAATTTGCTGAGGAGTTTAGTGATTGAAGGGTTCAAATACTCTGTAAGTCAATGAATTGAAATTAATAACTATATTTTCTCTTGATTACTAGTATGTCATTGTCTTTTTTTTTAATCTTTAGCTTTGTCAGTTGCCGCACTATCTTTTTTCCTTGAAGGGACTCATTTAATGCAAAAACAAAGATTTTAAAACATAGTGTTATAAAATGAACAATGATTATGGTATTTTTGGTTCAGTTTTTTGTGTTGGTTGCCCCTTTGATGTTGGATTATTGGACTTGTTCATGAGGAGAACTATCATCACCAAGAGACAGGAAGACAAGTGCAGTCCATTGTATGCTTCTGATTTTCACTTGCTCTAATAGATTACATGGTAAAATCTGAACTTTTGTTGCCTATATATAGTTCATTATTTAAAAAAATTTCAAAATGCAAAAACAATATATGCATGCCACTGTAAACATTATAATCGGAATTAATTTTTATGTCATTACAAATTATATATGTGAACTCATGTATAAATCACAAGCAAAATGAATAGTCTAACTAGATGTAGCATCCATCAAGCTTCCTTGTTGAAGCTTTTCTACGGTTGTGTACTAAGTAACCTTTAACCAAAGAAAATGCTCTTTTTCTGATAAAGAGACCGACTGATTTTTCTATTCTTTTTTTTTTCTCTCTCTTTTTTTTTTTTTTTTTTTTTTGCTCTGAAATTTTCATTTTTACTGTGGGGCTCGAGAATTTGTGGGCCCGGCCCACTTCATAATAGGGCCCAAGATCCAAGCCAAGGAGAATAATTTCCGAGGACGCAAAGTAAAAATTCAGACAAGGCCCAAATATATGACCGAGGACGATCTTATGCTCGGCACCTCACAAAACGCTTGAAGAAAAGGACAAATTCAGTTTAGGGGCAGGACAGGGGAGAAAGCTGCCAACATCGTAGTACAGAACCCTGCATTTGACAGGCCCATACTCCAAACCATGCTATTTAACTTTTCCAACCACCCCCAACCACTCTATGTATGGATTGATAGGACAAGTCTATAACCCAGAAAATGACACTTACACGTGGACACTGAAAGGGAAGTAAACACTAGTATAAAAGAGAAAGAAAGCCAAGGGAAAAGGGGATCCCATAAGGAGGAAAAAATCCTACAAAAGGGAGAATGGGAAGGATATGATGCTCCTTGGACGCAGTCCGAGGACTTAAACCTTCCAAGCTGCATCGATGTAAGGCTTAGCTATTCAAGCCAAGCCCACCTTCGTATGAGTTTCCATAAAAATCACGACCAAACCGCTGTCCGGTGACCAAGGTCCAGCCTTTCAAGCCCACACTCTAAAAATTATATTGTTCGGGCCCTTTACATATGAGCCTAATGTCATTCTTGGGTCGTTAATAATTGTGTCCCTACAATTGGCGCAGTCTGTGGGGAGGCTTGCGCGTTGACACAGGTGGCGGTGGAGTCAAGCTTCTGTCAAGCAAGGGTCTACGAAGGTTCCTTCATTTCCAGCAACACGCTGTTGTTGTTTCTACATAAATTCCGCTAGGGGCTACGCCTCGCAGTGCCAATGGCACGGGCAGCTCTAGGGGCTTCCAACATCAAGCTAACTCTCCCCACCTTGATCGAGGGGCTAATCTTCGAAAAATACCCCGGAAAGGAGTTATCCATTAATAGTTGGGTTAATCCTTAGACCGAATCGAATCCCCAGTTTATCCTCGGATCCTCAATACCTAGGGAACTAATGCGATTGTGATAGGGCCAGGCGTTATCAAAAACACGGCCAAAGTCCCTCACTACTCGGCAACCCTCTAGGATGGTTTATTTTGAATTTCTCATTCTTGGACGGCTGCCTCACACGCATTACAGAGCACTCAGCTGTTATCTCGGTTAGTCTCATAAGTTTAATCTACTGTGGGTTAGCATTATTATGTTTGATAATGTCGATAAGTTCAAATTAATAGCTTTTTGTTTCAAGGTTTCCTGCCCTAAGTATCATTAAAGGAAAATACACATATAGTACACCCATTCACAAAGTAATTGCTGCAGAAAAGAAAAGTATTTAGAAGGAAACAGATTCATCTTTTATTAAGACAAAGAAAGAGTACAACGTACAATGAAAGAGCTTGAATAAGCTTATGCTAGAAACTAACTACATAAGCAAAAAGAAAAGATACAAGGAAATGAAGAAAAAAAGAAGAAGAGGCGCAGAGAAGAGAGATGCAGCAATTCCAAAACGTTGTCTGCGGAAACCATTCCTTAATACTTTTATATGTCCATAACTCGGGCAGCAAAAAAAACCTAACATGGGGCTAGCACCTTTGAAGAAAAGGTGCAGGGAGCAAGAAGTTGATGAGCCTCCATGTTAGCCACGCTAGCGATAGAGCAGATGGCGCTGATGACGGAAAATCTTACTGCTGTCGCACTAAGAATCTGATGCAACCAGTACCTGCTTCGGATTTTGACTGAAAGAGGTAGAGATATCATCCCCACCTTGTCAAAATGGAGGATTATCTTGAGTCTGTGTCTCCCCTGTCCAGACCGCACCACCTTGAGTCTTGGAAGGATCCGGTGCTTTTGGAGCGGGTGTAGTTCCTTCACCCCCACCCGTGCCTCAAACATATTGCTCTAAGGGTGGATTGCACTGGAGATGAAGACTGTGAGTATGGCTGAAGGATTATGAATTTGAAGGGGCCGACGGGTTTATATGTAAAAGGAGTAACCTCCTATCCTACTTATATAAATGGCAAATTGGTGGCATTTAATTTATGCAGGTTTCCAAGAAATGCTACAGACAAGACGGTTTTGGCTCAATTTCCAACACCGTCTGCAACCATAAGATTTGAATATTCTCGTGAAGGCACGCCTTGAGCACTGAAATGTTGAGGACGCCGCGTGAGTAAATCTAGAGGGATGCCTCATAATACTGCACACCTCCTATGCAAATGGGAAAACACCAACACCAATAAAGTACAGAATTTGGGCAAGCCATGGTTTGAGCCCGACATCACCAAAACCCCCTTCCCCAATCAGAAGGTAGGGCAGCAGGATTTTGAGGGGTTATTGTGGGGCCCGAGAATTTGTGGGCCCGACCCACTTCATAATAGGGCCCAAGATCCAAGCCAAGGAGAATAATTTCCGAGGACGCAAAGTAAAAATCCAGACAAGGCCCAAATATATGGCCGAGAACGATCTTATGCTCGGCACCTCACAGAACGCTTGAAAAAAAGGACAAATTCAGTTCAGGGGTAGGACAGGGGAGAAAGCTACCAACACTGTAGTACAGAACCTTGCATCTGACAGGCCCATACTCCAAACCATGCTATTTAACTTTTCCAACCACCCCCAACCACTCTATGTATGGATTGATAGGACAGGTCTATACCCCAGAAAGTGACACTTACACGTGGACACTGAAAGGGAAGTAAACACTAGTATAAAAGAGAAAGAAAGCCAAGGGAAAAGGGGATCCCGGAAGGAGGAAAAAATCCTACAAAAGGGAGAATGGGAAGGATATGATGCTCCTCGGACTGCGTCCGAGGACTTAAACCCTTCAAGCTGCATCGATTTAAGGCTTAACTATTCAAGCCAAGCCCACCTTCATATGAGCTTTCATAAAAATCACGACCAGACCGCTGTCCGGTGACCAAGGTCCAGCCTTTCAAGCCCACACTCTACAAATTATATTGTTCGGGTCCTTTACATACGAGCCCAATGTCATTCTTGGGTCGTTAATAATCGTGTCCCTACATTTACAATGTAAAAACAATCATAGAAGTTATTAAAATGATTTGTATTAGCATGTTTGAGGACATTGTATTGTAATTCTCATAATGCAACAAACTCCACAATCAAGTCTCAGTTAGTGAATGTTCAAAATTTCAAACATCAAGAGTTTGATTATAACTTACTTTTTATGAGGAATTTTTCGTGGATATGCAAAATTTACTTATTGACCAAATCATTCAACTGAGTTCTTGATATATTCAAATAACATCAACAATTTTCATAATTGATTGATCCACAGGTCAACTGAAAAAGGGATCTGCATCAGCATAAGTTATGTTTTTGGTAATTTGCTTAAGCTATCATATTAGGAACCTGAGGTTGTACCTTTATGTAAATATATTGCTAGATTGTTAGACATGCTGTGATGGTTCCGTGATTTATCATAATTGAATGTGGAATAGTAAGTAGAGCTAAATGGCCTTAACCATGTGCTGCTTTTATTCTGCAATGTAAGAAAATTATCATTCACATCACTATCCTCTGTAATGCTTGTATCGAAGCATTGGTGAGACCTTATTTCAATCCCACTTGCAAGTAACATCTTTTTATCTGACTTTGTTTTTAGGTTATGTGTATATATGATTAATGATTTAAAACTCTTTTATTATGAAGCAACTGTTTAATTATGTAAGTGTTTACCATAAGACTTTTGTGCATTTTCCCCTTAATGTACTTGACAGTTTTTCCACCTTTTTAAAACTTTTACTCTGAATCAAATTATTGACCGAAAGCTGTCCATACCCATTTCATATTGTTACCAGGCAAAAGCTGAAATAAACCAAATGACCTATCTCTAACTTAATTAAGTTAGACCTTGTTAAAGAGACTCAACTAGAATTAGAATTAAAGAAAAAAGTAGACAGTAGAGAAACCTGACCATGCATCAAACTTGATTATATAACATCGGAGGCAAATTTTCCTTAACAGTGCTCAGACTGGGGAAGGCAAGCAACTGTGTTGACAAGGTTGAAAAATGAGGATGGTAGCCTGCTTAGATTTGTAAGCCCTCCCATTCTACTTGCATTCATTGTTGTATTACATCTTGAATTTAAGTTCTCTCACATTCTTCCCATTGAGTTTGTTATTCTAGCTGAACATATTAAATTTCACAATGGAATGATGCGAAATTTTGATAATCATTGTCATTCAGTTTTGAAAATTTTAAATTTTTTATATAATATTTTGGGACTCCCCTAGGGAAGTCAAATCTGCTTCTTTTAATAGGTAAAGTTACCTTTACACTTTGTCTTGGAAACAGGACTAGATTAGAGAGCGATACTCTCCTGAAGTGGATGCTCAAATTTTTACCCACCCCTATCTCAAGGTGAGGAGCTACTGATAAATGATAATCTGAGATGGCCTCAATGGCTCAATGTAACACATGGTCGATATAAGGCCAAAACGAAGCTATTATTGAAAGTAGGGGGAACTCAGGTAATGGATTCTCAATGGAGCGTCATAGCTCTTAGATAGAGACATCTGTGGGGATTGAAGCTTCCTTTGAAGTTAATTATTTTTTTGTGGATGTTCTGGCATGAGGACTTACTCGATAAAACAGAATAGTGAAATGAAACGTAGTGAGTGATAGTAAGTGCGTCTTATGCAATAAAGAATGGGAAAACTAGGATCATTCATTCCTTGAGTGCACTCTTCTTCAGGCTGTATTGCTTGGATTAGATTTGAGCCTTAGAGCTGAATTCATTTCTCCTTGCTCTTTGAAGAAGTGGTTGGCTCAATGCATGGAGGATCCAAAATTTTAAAAACAGGAATATTTGATGTTCTCTAGATTGATGTTTAAGGGAACAAAATAGTCTGCTTAAGAAGTGCTAATGCTTTGTTTTGCAGGTATGCAGAAGTCTCTAATGTACAACAGGCAGATCAGAGTAACTGCAGGAAAGTACAAAGGCAAGAGAGTCCAGTTGTGGAGGGCTGTAGGTGTGGCTGTCTATTGAGGGACACTAGCAGGGATGGAGGGTGGTTTTGGTTATGTAACCGTCATGCAATTGTAGGCTGTTGCTCTTCCATATGCAACAAATGGCATGCAACTAGATCAGATGCCCGGCTATACAGCTTGGCTTTTGCAGACTTGTTTTGATAATTTCCAGAGTGGAGGACCTCTTTGAGAAAGTAGGTTCCCAGGAAACTTTCTATGCTGATTGAAGACCTCAAGTACATAAAATTTGGAGAATGCTAGTAGTTATATATGCTGTTCATAAGAGAGTCACTACAGATGCTGGGGCCATGACTACTCTTGTCTCAAAGTCTAAAACATTTTTTGACTCTACTACTAGCCAAATCTTATGACATTATTGTATCAAAAAATGAAGAAGTTATCTACTTATCTTTACGCCTTTATGGACTAATTTATGCCTTTGTCACATGTCTTCATGCAATCATTAAAAAGTGACAAATCCTTTTCCACTAAAATTTATTAGTTAGGTTTTTCTTTTCTTTTATTTGTTTTTCCTCTCTGGTCTTCTTTTTTTCAGACATTTAGGAGTCTATTAGAATATATGTAATGTCAAGTTTGAATGGAAATGGGTGCTATCACTTGAATTTTTCCATCAGCCTGTAATATTAATAGCATTGCTCTTTAATTATGCATGGCTTTACCAAATGACTTATGTGCTTTTGACATGCTTATAAGGCCTGTTTCTAACTCTTTGGCTTATTTGGTAGAAACCAAGTGGGCAGGTCTATTATTGATCTACTGATACAACCTTAAGTGAGGACACTGAGCTTTGGAACCAGTTGTGTAGGTTATAATTACCTTCTAAGATGATCGTCTTTGTTTGATGCATGAGCTTTTTTGTGATTGTTTGGCTATATTTTTAGCATTAGATTAGCTAAGACTAGTTTAGCCAGTCTGATGCAAATGCAAACTCTAGTGCTATTGTAGTACCTCATATTCAATATAATTGCTTTGAGCGCTTTTCTGCCACAAAGAAAATAACTCTTCCTATCTATATTACTTTTCTCTATTATCCAATTTCAACTACTCATTATATTATTTTGTTGGCTAAGAGAAAATACAACAGCAGCAGCCAACAGATGACTCATTGGCATGAGTACTAGACTCGCCTACACCAAGAACCAAGTTCAAGCACCGACCTATTAAGACGCTACACATATTCCAAGTTTCCAACGACAAAAAACCCCAACACCTGGATTTAAATCCCCATTCCCCCATTGGTAATTTTTACAAACAAAAAAACTTATTACATTAACCAAGAGATCTTAAGACAATTGATTCTTTTACATTTATATCCAAGCTGAAAATGAAATTTCCCACTGAGTAATACAAAAGGACAGAGTTGTTGATTTTCTTGCAAGCGCCAGCCTTTATTCTCACATCTTCCCTGATCATTTTGATTATCTACCCTTAATTTTTATTTGACCTTCATGGATTCTTGCGTTCTTTTGTAGTCATAAGATAATTAATACTTGTTTATCAGTTAAGGATAAACCTTAATAAGGGACTTTATGCCAAATGATGACGGAATTTTGTAGTGGCTAAAGCCAGCCTCAAAGAATAGAATTTCCCATTCCTTTTTGTTTCTCTCTTTCCCATTAGCATGAGCCATAATCAGTATATCAAAGAGGAGCTTTGCTCTGGTACTATCGTGTTCATCCTCCTCATTTATCACCGCATCTATAATAATTATCTTCCCTTTCTTACTTGTGCTTGTAATAGCCTCTTTGCACCTCTTCAGTATGTTGAACACATTCATCATTGTTCCAATCATGCAAAATCCACTGCCAAATTATTAACCAACTCAATTAGAATTGAGAACATGATATCTTTAGCTCCTTATAATGCAACTAACTCCAAAATAATGTTAATTTACTTTTGAATTGGGGCAAGGGCGATGCTGTAATATTTGTTCTTTCACTTGTGGAATTGGCAAAATTCTTAAGATTAGTATTCACCTTTACCAATTCATGCATCTATTTCCTATCTATAAACATGTTGCAAACAACTGTGTTTAAAAGTTCTTTAAAAGTTTAAATTGTTAAGAAGTTGTAAATTTAATCACTTACTCATAATTCCAATAGTCTTATCACGAGTGGGTATAAACTCCTCTAAATAAGTGTGGTCCAACATGCTAGATTTTTAACATTTTTAAATGGGAGGTAGAGTAAAGTTAGGGATAGAACTTGAGATCTTCTATTCTGAATTTAATCACTTAACCATAATAATTCTAACAGTAACATCTAAGCAAACATAGAGGAGATATAATTGTTTCTACCAATATTAATGATTAAAACAGAAAGCAGTATGCAACTTAAAAAGCACAACCTAATTTCAAACTAAAATTGTTGATCTTTAAAGCAAAAATATTATGTTACACACCTTCATCAAAATGGCATCCGCAGAGGGGATAGATTGAAACATATCCCCACTAATATACTTCAAATTTTCACCATCCATTATCTTTTTGAGAGAGTTTCAACCTATGACGCCCGCTCCTGATGATAACTCTTTATCATCAGACCAAAACACCAATCGGTTTTTGGTGTAGGTAGGGATTGAATCTCAAATCTCTTATTCAACTATAAAAAACTTTACCAGTTGAGCTAATTGGAACTCACACTAGCCATTATTCATATTATCTATATATTAGTAAAAGCTGAAACATAACATTTATTGTTGCTACATTCCTGTTGAGCCACATCAGCAACCATGTCATTCATTTATATTTTATATTTTTTTTCTTTATTTAAACTTTTCTTTCCCGTATTAAAAAAAAAAAAAAAAAACTCTTTTTCTTCCTATTAGTTCACATAATACACTTCTAACCTTTCTCTTTTCTTTTTGTTTCTTTATCTCCCCACTACTTTACCATTATACTTCCTTCCTCTTTTTTATATTTTGACTCTTCTTCTACCCATTTTATTTTATATAAATTTGATATCATTTTCTCATTCAATCCATATTTTTCCTACACAAAACTGTGAGTACTCTCTCTCTCTCTCTCTCATAGTGAATTTTTGTTTTTTCTTATAACTCTAATTAAGGTTGATGGTTTTTTTTTTTTTTTTTTTAATTTTTTAATATGGGTTTTGGTATTGTGTGTGTGTGTGTTTTTTTTAATATCCCATTAGAAAGTCTTCTCTTTCCCTTTTATAACTTTGGTTGAATTTTAGTTTAGGTTAATACTTAGTTTTTTTTGAAATAGGAATTTGAATATGCCTACCAATTGTTTGAGTAATAAATTATTATAAAGCCTATTATTTATTCCTTGAGTTTCATTTTAATTTTGGCTAAGATAACATTGTAATTTTGTAATGAGTTTTGATTATTATGATAATTTCCTTATTCCTCAAGAAATGAGAAATTTGAATAACAAATTTGAAACTTATAAACTTTAGTTGTATATTAAGCAAATATAATACATTACAATAGAAGTTAGAAGAATATGACTCACCTTAAAAAAATATTAATCAAACATAAAAAAAATATATATATATATATATATATATTTGTAGAGATAAAAAGATAAAAAAAAAAAAAAACTTGTAGAAATCTTTTTTTTTTAAAATAGACAATACTTGAAGTAATGATTACTTTTTATATATTACACCTTATCTATATATATATATATATATAAAAAACCGAAGCCTCTGAAACCCCCACAAATTTCCACATCATCATTTTAATTTATAAAATTTTTTAATTTTTTAAACTAAATAGTGAGAGAATCTTAACAGGAGTCTCTCTCTCTTATATATATATATATATATATATATATATATATAATATCTCACTCCCCTCTTATCCACTTCTCTCAAACCCTAAAACATCTCACGTAGCCTCTTTCATTCGCTTCTCTCAAACCCTGAGAAAACACACAAAGGCTGAAACTAAGCACGTATTAGAGGATGTAATTTGCTATTCAAAATCATATTTTGCCTGGCAGATTCACCAATTTTGTCACTGTCTCTTTGTAATTCTCTCTCTCTAATGATTTTGCTGGTGTAACGTTTGAAGAAAGAATTTAAAAGTGGTATCTTTTGTTTCTCTATTTTTTATTAGATTGCTTGATTGGTGACTAAACAACAATAAACATTTACCTATTGGGCGGCTAAGCAACAAAGAATGATCATATCACGTTACCTAGAATTGCCAGATCTCCTTTGATTCGTTTCATTATTGTTGGACAATTTTTGAATCTGCATAGGATTTAAAGGACTCTGAAACTATGGGGACAATTTGAGAGGTAATTTTTTGTTTTGTTTTAATTATTCCAATCTTTTGTTAAATTTGATTGCAATAGTAAGTTTATAATTTAATCTCCATTATGGGTTCAAATTTAATTTTAATTTCCTGTATCGGTTTAATAGTTATCGTCATTGAAAGTGTCAAAGTTTATAATTTTAGTACAAACTTACTATTGCAATCAAATTTAACAAAAAATTATGTTGGAAGCCTATTTATTTGCACCTTCAAAGTGTTTGACAATGTTTGAACCAAATTTTTCATCAATTAGGAAGAATTGGATAAAAAGAAACTTAGAAAAGTTTTCCATCCTTACTGAAATTGTCTTGCAATAATGACTATATTTTTTTGATTTGTTTTTATAATTTGTAGGTTTTGAATCTTTTGATTTTTAATTTTTAAATTTTTTGAAGGTAACCTATCTTTCTCTTATATTTCTCTATTTGGTAGTAATATATATTTTGTTTTGTTTCAATAATTTCTAGGCAGTGCTAGTGAATTTTCTGATTTTTTTATTCCTTTCGGAAGTTTTAACATTAGAATTTTTTAGTTATTTTTTTGCAATATCTAAATTTGTTAGCTAGATGTTTTGCAACCCGTTGCATATTCAAGCAATGATTTATTCATCAAATTGTAACTCAAAAAGATAGTATAGTTTCATAATCAATTTAAAATTTTATAAAATTATTTTAGTCTATTATAAATAGGTAAGTTCCCGTGCGTTGCACGGGTTTCCGACTAGTTACATAATATTTATATTCCCACACATCGCGTGGGTCTGCGGCTAGTCTATATATAATAATAATAATAATAATAATAATAATCTATATCTATATATTAGTAAAAGCTGAAACATAACATTTATTGTTGCTACACTCCTGTTGAGCTACATCAGCAACCACGTCATTCATTTATATTTTATATTTTTTTCTTTATTTAAACTTTTCTTTCCCCTATTAAAAAAAAAAAAAAAAAAACTCTTTTTCTTCCTATTAGTTCACATAATACACTTCTAACCTTTCCCTTTTCTTTTTGCTTCTTTATCTCCCCGCTACTTTATCATTATACTTCCTTCCTCTTTTTTTATATTTTGACTCTTCTTCTACCCATTTTATTTTATATAAATTTGATATCGCTTTCTCATTCAATCCATATTTTTCCTACACAAAACTGTGAGTACTCTCTCTCTCTCTCTCTCTCTCTCTCTCTCTCTCTCAGTGAATTTTTGTTTTTTCTTATAACTCTAATTAAGGTTGATGGTTTTTTTTTTTTAAATTTTTTTTTAATATGGATTTTGGTATTGTGTGTGTGTGTGTTTTTTTTAATATCCCATTAGAAAGTCTTCTCTTTCCCTTTTATAACTTTGGTTGAATTTTAGTTTAGGTTAATACTTAGTTTTTTTTTGAAATAGGAATTTGAATATGCCTACCAATTGTTTGAGTAATAAATTATTATAAAGACTATTATTTATTCCTTTAGTTTCATTTTAATTTTGGCTAAGACAACATTGTAATTTTGTAATGAGTTTTGATTATTATGATAATTTCCTTATTCCTCAAGAAATGAGAAATTTGAATAACAAATTTGAAACTTATAAACTTTAGTTGTATATTAAGCAAATATAATACATTACAATAGAAGTTAGAAGAATATGGCTCACCTTAAAAAAATATTAATCAAACATAAAAAAAAAAAAATATTTGTAGAGATAAAAAGATTAAAAAAAAAAAACACTTGTAGAAATTTTTTTTTTTTTAAAATAGACAATACTTGAAGTAATGATTACTTTTTATATATTACTACTTATTACATAATATTTATATTCCTACACATCGCGTGGGTCTACGGCTAGTCTATATATATAAAAAATAATAATAATAATAATAATAATTATAGGTGAAGCTGAAAGAAACTCAAATTAGAATTCCAAATTAAAGTTTCAATTTTGCGCCATGTGTCCTAAATGATTTATTCTTAAAGAGTTTTATTTCTTAATTTTAGAATCAAATGTGGGACCACATCATAAATATTCAACTAATGAGTTATTAAGTACAAAAACCAAAGAGTCTAGATATATATATATATATATATATATATTTTTTTTTAAAAAGTGCTTCACAATAAAAAATAAAAAAATTAAAAACGTGGACAATTTACATTTTATACTTAATAATTTCCTTACAAAATTTTTTAAAGAGTTAACAAAATTTAAAAATGATTATCAATAGTATTTAAATTATATATATATATATATAGGAATTATATTATGTATTTTATTATATATCTTTAAGTGTATCCATGCATATACATGAAGTTACAAGCTAGTTATATCTAAAAGTTAAAGTGTAGCATTTATTATTACAGCGTTCCTGTTGAGCCACATCAATACCCATGTTCTTTCTTCGATTAGGGAGAAAAAATTCTCATTTCTAGGTAAATAAGTATAAGGAATATACTTAGTCAACGTTTTATGTATTTTAGTTTAATAGTTATATTAACATTATAAATTGAGACAACACAACTGTCAACATCGTAACAATTTTAGGTATTGAGGTTTGTTGGCCTTATGCTGTGTTTGCTACGATAGAAAATGTATCTTGCATTATAGTACTCAAACAAGTTATAGTACTTAAAAACAAGTTAGTGTTTGATCTGTAAACTTAGTGTTTTGCGTTTTGGGTATTGAGGTTTGTTGGACTAATGCTGTGTTTGCTACTATAGAAAATGTATCTTGCGTTTTCCTATGTTTGGTATTACAAAAAATGCAAGTCAACCGAAAATGTCACATACTCAACAAATTACCTCAAATAAATTTCACACCGCAAATGTTCTTTTAGCTCATTTAATTTCAAGGTTACAACAAAACACATGAAAATGGATGATTTTTTCGAAAAATATTTCCATAAAATGAGTAATTTTCCAGATTACATGTTCCGATGAGCCAAATAGTGTTAGTGCTATTTTTTTCTCCCTTTATCTTATTTCTTTCTGTGAACTGTTCACAATACTACTCATGTGCTATAAAGCCCGTTGAGTATTTTTTACCATAATCCCTCAACTAAAAAGTTTTAAACCCAAAATTCACAAATCTTCCTAATGTTACCTCGCCACAAGCATATATATGTAGACAAGTGCTCTAATTTGTCAAATGTTAGATGGAGTCTCCACATTGTCTTACAAAGTCCTTTTTCACAAACAGTAATAAAGCCCTTTGTTATCTTTTAAAAGTGTGGGATTGTTATCAACAAAATACACACTCTTTAGTTGTACACTCACTATTAATTGCAATTCTCAAATTGCATCACTGGGATCATGTTTCCCTAACAGAAAACTGTGGTAAAATGCCATGGACTTTTTTAATTTCTTTTTAAGCCTCACTGCCCCGAATTTAGCTAATACCAATCCCAAATGTAAGTGACAAATGGACAATGAATAAGACGGTGTTTTACTCCCACACTCTTAATTTGGATATTTTTTGCTAGTGTTATTGAAGATCTTTCAATTAAGCCCTCTTTAAGAATGCTTGAGAGTTCAAAATCTTGTCGTGCTTACCTTGAATGTTCCTGTAAACTTCTACACTGCCAATGGAGTGATCATCTTAACACAATTTGGGGACCAAAAGTGGGATGAAAAGATGATGAAGCTGCTCGTGTTGTGCCTCTAGCCTTTCCTGATCATGAAGTAAGCAAACAAATTAAATTCACATATACAATCCTTATTCATTAATTTGTGGAGGGGTGTGATACCAGTTTGTGCAGATAAACTGTTAAATACGTTCTGGTTGAATAATTGACATGTCAACTAAAACTCTTATCATTTAGCTGATTTAAAAAAAAAAAAAAAAATTGACTTAGATTGTAACTTTTTTTTCCTTTAACTTTTTTGAGTTATCGAAATAGTAATAGTGAAACTAATTATATTGATAACCTATAAATAGGGCACTGCCCTATCATGTTTGATAAGGCCTCACAGATTTTTATACATATTTATGATTTTTTTTTTTTTTTTTTTTTAACAATTTAGGCTGTATAATAGATCAAGGACATCTTATAAAGAGGGAACAGAACTAAATTTATAAACTAAAAATTCTTCTTTTTATCACAAAATGCTCCTTATTTTTGTGGTTTACACATGCTAGACTATAATAATAATATATAATTATGATTCAAATATAAGTAAAGATGTAAATCATTTTATACTCCACTACTTTAAGCCAACTTCTGTAATGTTTAAACATTTTGCCTTTGGAAACATAGGGAAGTTTCAAACAGAAGAATTTTCTTTCCCCAATCAATGGCAGTAAGTATGCCATACAATAACGTTAAAGTTTCCATGAATTTCTTCCCTCACATAGTTTAATCTGAAATATGTCTTTTGCAAAGTGTGAAATGTTATACTTTGTTATAAAGGCTAACTATAAATTGTATTCATCAAGGGTTGTTTGGGAAACCCGAAAGTTTTGAGTCGTTTGATTTTGATATACTTTGCAATTGCTAATGATTGCATGAAAAGGCACTTCCAAGTTCCTTTTCTAGCTTAATACTACTTCCCTCTTGGTTTAAAAGCAAAATGTTTACAACCACACTTCTTAAGGCGATTTGGTACCTCCCCTAGCACAAAGTGCTTGGGATCTTGGGGCAGGGGTTTAAGCTGTGGACAACTTAATTTGCTAGTTATAGTATTTCTGACAATTAGAGGAAAAAAAAAAAACGCTTGAAGTGGACCTCTTTGGAGTGGTATTTTATTGTGGAAAACTAGATTACTTTTTTTTTTTTTTTTTTTTTTTGAGGAACAAGTAGTAGATATACAAAGCTAAAAGGATGATATAAACAAATGAAAGGAAAATGACAAGAAAAATTGTATTATTTAAGTAATAATTTATTTTACTCAAGTAACTTATTTACTTCTGAGGCTTCATAAATAGATGAAAATTTTAAAATAAGGGATATATTTTGGTTGGGTTTGTGGCACTACTCGATCTCAAAACTAATGTTGATCGAAATTTATTCCATGGTGATTGGTGAATTTCATTAATAGAGATATTTAGACAGAAACTATCATGTGAAAAATCAAATACAACAATCAAATATAAGTAAGAAGGTTAGTGTTTGTTACATAAAATATGTTACAAACACAATTACACACTTATTTTTTGAATTGAAACTGTGAGTTGATGACATGATTTTATCTTTAACTCACAATCTCAGTTTAAAAATTGGGTGTGTAACATAAATCATGTCTTCAACTAAGGGTTTGAGTTTATAAAACAAGTGCTTACCGAAATAATGTCTAGGTGGAGTAGTTAACAATTTAACATTATACCTTCCCCCAATGCAGGGGTCTGCTTTTGTAGCAACTTTATGAGACTTATTTGTCAAATTCTGATATTCAAAACCATGTATATATATATATATATATATATATATATATATATATATATTTATATATTCCCCCTAAAAATCGGAAACTTCCATTGAATAGAAAAACCACATGGCATACCTACACTTTAGACCCACGTCAATGAAATGACCAAAAATTAGTGTACAATGATTTTATTGATTTGCTTAAGGTCCTAGGCAACTCTCAACTGAAAATAAAATAAAATTTCCAATTGAAGAATTTTTCTTCGTCAATAGTGCTATTCGCACTCCACATTTTAATAATTCCACCGTGTGATATGAATCGATCGAGTCACTCGATAGATCATAGATCAACTCGACTTGAAGATCAACACTATTATAATATAAAAAAAATCATATATTTTATATGTATTTTTATTGATAATTTATAAAAATAAAATTAATCGGACAAGATTTCAATGGGGCTAAAATACAATTTAATCAGTCAGAAGTTCATACAAGTTCTTAAATAGAAGAGTTTCATTTTGGAGTTACTTTATCTATATATATATATATATATATATAAATGTTTAATAGATTATTATTTTTAATTAATTTTTTTTGATATATTTAGCTTGGTCCCTGCAATTTTTTTTTTTTTACTCCACCATTGCTTTTGAAAAAGATGAAATGGCTCCAACATAGGGTGAAAATTCTATAAAAAAACGTAACATAATTTGCTCAAACTCAACTCATTTATTAAACAAAATTAGAAAGTAAAATAAGTTAATTTTAGAGATGACAATGAAGAGGGTATGGGGCAGGTTTTCTCTTCCCCCTCTCCACTTCATCTTTGAGTCAGGTACCCATCTTGCCACATTTAAGTTTTTATATATATATATATATATATACACACACTAAAAGTTCATTTTAAATACATTGAAATAAAACTAATAAAACATTATAAAAAAAGTTCTAACATTATAAAGCTTTCTCAAATCACAACAATATATCAATTAAAAAATACAAACAATTAAAATTTTAAAACATAAAATATAAATTCAATAATACAACATAAAAAACATCATAAATTTAAAGTTTGAGGGCTAAAAGCACACATATATATTCCTTATTAAAAAACTCACAAAAATTATTCTTTAATGGACTAAAATATAAACAGGTAGGATGTAAGGAAAAATGTTAACCCAAATCATTTAAATTGTCATCCCTAAAATAATTTATTAAAAAGAGATCATAAAATATTTTTTTTTTTGTGTCAACAGGTCAACTCAAGCCCCATACATACATGTTAGTATGTTACAAATAGGAGTGCATCTATAAAAAAACATGGAGTGAGACAAGCAAAACATGTGTATGGTTGAGATTGGACCAGAGAGATCTTGTAAGAAGAGACAGAGAGACCCCATACATTAAAGGAACCCCAAAAAAAAAAAAAAAAAAAAAAAAAAAGAGCATAAATAAGAGAATTCACTCTCTCTCATGAGCCATTGACATGAAATCAGGTCTTCAAAATTCTTGCCTGGAAACCTGATTTCATTTCATTTCATATCTTTAGAAGAAAGAATTAAGAAAAAATAAGATGGGGTGCTCATTTTCTGGGCTGAATGCGCTGTACGACGCCGTTAATGGAGGAGGGGACGTGTGGATCAATGACAACCGGTTCAGGGTCGTGAGGCAACTCGGCGAGGGTGGGTTCTCCTACGTTTTCTTGGTCAAGGAGGTGCTCGCCGACTCTGCTTCTGCCTCTGGTGGTGGGTCTGGTTTGGCTAAGAAAGTCAAGGACCCTTCCCATCTCGCTGGTTCGATCCCTCTCTTCTGTAACCCTGTTTCAAGTTTTTTTCTGGGATTTTTGTGATCTGGGTCATGTTGGTGTCAATCTGAAATTGTTTTATTTTGATCTTATAAGCTCAGAAATGGTTTTGTTTTGGGATTTTGTGATCTGGGTCATCCGGTTTTGAATCTGAATTCCACTAGTTTTGAGTGTCTGAGCTTCAAAGTGATTGAATTTGATAATTTGGGCGAATCTCAATTCTCAAAATGGTTGCTTTATTGGTGTTTTGGTATTGTGATCTGATACTATGACGTGGGAATTCTGTTGGAACTATTGCATCTTTCTATGATGTTAGATCTTACAATGTGGCAGCCTTGAATTCTTATGTTTTCTAGTTTTCTGGGGTGTTGTTGTTGTTCTTTATCTTCTCCTTTCTATTTTTTCTTATATCTGCTTTTGGGATTTGATGATCCGTGTACGTAACTACATTTTCTGAACTTTATAGGCCTTGATGTTCGAATGAAAATGAGCTTATTAATTTCTGGGTGTTTTTTTTTTCAAAATCTATTGATATGTGAATGCATATATATTAAATTGTGCATAGTTGATTTTGAAAAGTGGGGTTGTAGTAATGATCTCATATTGAATTCGTTATATCCTTTTTAAATTATTGTATTGGTGGAGTGAGCAGCTATTCTTTGGTGATAACTTGATATTATATTACCAACTGATGTGAATGCTCTTAGTGTGTGTATGTGTATATGTATCTATATATCTATCACACACACTCATTCAATGCCTATGTTTACTTGAAATTAAAAGTTACTGTTTGGCTCATATATGCAACACTATTCGTTCTAAATAAAGAAATTGATTACTTTACTTTAACTTAGTTGATTCAAGCAAAATTTAAAAATTGTTTGAATGGTTTAAATTTATAAAGAATATGATTATTATACATAAAAAGGGCATGTCCCCATTGAATTTTATAAGGCACCGCTGCATCATTGTTTTTCCCTCTATATATGAAGAACTATGATAGGGTGTTGCTCTAATAATTAATAATCTTGATTGGCTCTCACCATTCTTTTACTATATATACATATGTTCTGTTTTTGTTTCTTTTTTATTTTTCCAGTTGATGGATGGGGAAGGGGATGAAATCTTGATTTTGATCAGAATTTGGTTTATTGTCCAGATGATGGCACTTACGCTATGAAAAAAGTTCTGATTCAGAATACTGAACAGTTGGAGATGGTGAGGGAGGAGATCCGTGTTTCCTCACTGTTCAGTCATCCCAATCTGCTTCCACTTCTTGATCATGCTATCATTTCTGTTAAGGTAATCAGTCATAGTGATCATTCCTATCTAATTTACAGTTATTATTCATATATTTTTCTCAATATAAAATTTGACACGTACACACAAAATTGTTACATGACTGTTGCTTTGTTTGGACTACTTTAGTATAAAACTGATGGTATAAAACCATAGTTTTGTCTCTGACTTTGGTCGCTGAGCCACAAGAAGTTGAAACATTTCATTTAAATATGAGGAAATGTGGTAAACATGTTGGCAGTTATTACTTATTATTGTTAGGGTTGCAATGTTGAGTAAGTTTTTAATCCACGTTGGCAGGGATTCTCACAGGTTGCTTGGATAATGAATTTTTAATTTTAAATTATTATTTATTTGTTTATTTATTTTATAAAATAGTTCCCTAGATTATGGGCTGTACAAGTTATTTGTTCCATAGCAGCTTGTTTTTCACATAATTTATTATATAATGATTCCTGCTAGAGTGTTATGTGATTTAAATATAAAATAAGAGCTATTCTGCCTTTAATTGATAGGTAATGATCATGCTTCAGTATGTTCTAGTAAATATCATGCTAGTCCTCTGTTTTTAGTATGTCATGATTAGTATTGTAAGATACCATTGTACACGACGACTCTTACATATCATGGAACCTTTTTTTTTTTTTCTCTTAAAAAAAAAAATATTAGTTACATCCGCATGTAGTTGGTTTTAAACCCACAACTTAACCCTCCACCCCTTCTTGTGGGAGGAGAAAGTGCCATTTGAACCAGAGTTTATTGGCACATATTGTGGAAGTTTTTTCTCATAAAAATGTGGATAGTGCTTTAATCAATTGCAACTTGCAGTCAATCCAGCATGTTTGGAAGATTAACTTAACCTAAAGAGGGCTGTCTTTGTCATCTTTGGATCTATATTTATCTAAGTAGCGTTTACCTGCTTCACTGAGAAATTACATGTCTTGTCCAATATTCTTCATATGTAATTCAATTTCTTTTACAAAATATTTTTTATATGGCCTAGTATTTATCCAAATATATTATTTTATTGGTAGCCTACACCAGGAGGGTCTCGGAACCATGAAGCGTACTTGTTATTTCCTGTTCATTTGGATGGAACTTTACTGGACAATGCAAATGCCATGAAAGCCAAAAAGGAGTTCTTTTCTACCTCAGATGTTCTACATATATTTCGACAGGTGAATGGAAAAACCAATTTTTTTTCTTACTTCAGCTGATACCGCAAGGTTAATTTCTGAGCTTAGGATAATTTGTTTTTCTTGGGACTTTTCTTTTAGAATAAAATTATTATAATATCATGCTACTGTCTTGATCTTCTGTCAACACATTCTTTAACATCAAACTGGCAATCATTGAAACTAATTGGTTAATTTCTATTTGAGAGTCACATTTATTTTTTTTATGCTCAAGGTAGATATGCTATTAGAATATGGATGTCCATGGTTTACTCTTCTTGTGTTAAAGATTCTATCTGGGAGGCATTTATAATTTTATTTTTTCTCCTTTTAGTTCATAATGGCTGTGTTTTTGGATCTATGTATATTACAAATTGATTTGAAATTGCTTAAATCCATCGCAAGTGTTTTAACAAAGAAATTCATTTTCACAGCTTTGTGCAGGCCTCAAGCATATGCATAATCTTGATCCCCCTTATGCACATAATGATGTCAAACCTGGTAACATTGTTCTAACTCATAGAAAAGGACAACCACCTCTTGCCATATTAATGGACTTTGGTAGTGCTCGACCTGCGAGGAGGCAAATTCGCTCTCGTTCAGAGGCACTACAGTTGCAGGTGCTTGGTTTACCACATTCTTCTTTCCTTTTCAATATTTGTGATGTTCTTCCTTTCAGCAGATGATTTCTATCAGTGTGCTTATTAATTTATATCATATCATTAAGACAGACATTTTAACTGTATTTTTAATCCTTTATTCTTGATTCCAAAATTTTTAATTGCATTTTCTATATCCTTGTTATGATACTGCCAGCCTCTTGTCTCTACCTTCTGCCATTTTGATCAAGATTTCCTAGTTTAAATGAGAACACTTTTCATCTCAAGCAACCCATTGGATCCTCTATTATGCTGATGGCCATTTATGTTGCTTCTTTTGTAGGAATGGGCATCTGAACATTGTTCAGCTCCTTTCCGAGCACCTGAGTTATGGGATTGCCCAAGCCATGCAGATATTGATGAGAGAACTGACATCTGGTCATTAGGATGCACTTTGTATGCAATAATGTGAGGACTATTCCTTATCTTTTGCTATGATTACTACAGTTCTGGCATTGAGCAACTTGTTTATTGTATCTTGTGTCTTGTAACTGGAACTTCTTAGGATTAAACTATTTGAGCATCTATTCAATTAAACAGAATGTGCATACATATTGTATATATATAGATAGACACAAATATACAGTCATACATACATATCCATTCAAGCTATTTAGGTAGCTCAAAGGCTGAAACTTTTGGATGAATGTTTTAATAGCTTGACCTGATATTGTGCATTAGATTTCTAAAAGAAATGACCTGATGTCTGTCCAAAGGATTATTACCTTAAAACACTAAATAAATTTATACTAATACTACTGGCTAACAATAATATCATTCACTTGAAAAATATATTTATGAAACTTACCATAATAAAAACCATCTAATGAAAAGCTTAATCGTCTCAAAACCTGTTTTCATCTTTGCATGATATTTTGTGGGGATTGATGTTTTATACACCTCTTTACGACTGTTCATGTTATACATGTTGGAAGTCTATGAGCACCAACAAAGAGCCCGCCTTTAATCACTGCAGAATTTATAATAGAGGTATATGCATATACATATTCAATTGAACACACGTACATGCATGTGCTAGGAAAATGTAGTAAAACACACATAATTGCCAAGAGTTTTGTAACTCAACTGGCTTCTTCTAGTGTTTCCAATGGAGACGTCTCAAGTTCAAATCTCCCCACTCTTAATTATCGAATTATCACAAAACACACAACTAAGCTTGCTTGAAGATACTTGGGAGTTGTGTGAGCATGAAAAATGTAGTTTGCTTTACTAGACAAATGAGCATACTTGCAAATGCTAATACATGTGTATTTTCTTTATAGATATAGTTGTACATCTTGTATACACACATCGATACATCTGTGATTCTGAATATAAGCATATTATGTATGTGAATTGCTACTGAACAATAGTGAAGCAATACTGTGTTTTATGCAGTAATTGGAAATTTTGGGTTGAGATTATTATTTGGTCTTTTTTTTAAAATTTATTTTCTTATATTGAAATAATTTGATTTGGTGGCATGCAAGGTAGGAATGCTTTTGAAGATATAACTTATTAAAAAAAATAGTAATCTGCATGTTTTTGGTGTTTTATTTATATATTTTTTTTCTCCTTTCTTGAAATATTCTGTGCATGTGCTGTCTTTTGTGTGTGCACGTGTTTTCGGGTGACATGATTCTAGTCTAAAGCCTTTATATCTGCATTCAAATGCTATGGAAAAACTGTGGAACATTTCTTTTGGTTTCATGAATTACTGGAATGGCTTTTTCTTGTTTTTCTTAATATATTTATAAGCATCATCATCTTGAGAAAATGGATTATTC
The DNA here is from genome assembly GCF_001633185.2 of Quercus lobata. Classification (NCBI taxonomy): domain Eukaryota; kingdom Viridiplantae; phylum Streptophyta; class Magnoliopsida; order Fagales; family Fagaceae; genus Quercus; species Quercus lobata. Next base: position 21,695,386 of record NC_044913.1, on the reverse strand, counting down.
CACCCATTACTGATGACTAATTGTTATAGGTATGGTTTATCTCCATTTGAATATGCACTTGGAGAATCTGGTGGAAGCCTACAGTTGGCCATTGTAAATGCACAGGTAAAGTGGCCAACTGGTCCTAAGCCTAAGTATCCAGACGCACTTCACCAGTTTGTCACATGGATGCTTCAGCCCCAGGCTGCAGTCCGCCCTCATATAGATGATATTGTGATTCATGTCGACAAGTTGATTGCAAAGTTCTCTAACTGAGAATATCAGAATGAGACCAGGGGAGTGTGATGCATCAATTGACCATGTACATGTCAGCAGGTTGGCTTATTAATGTTGGTCATCGTCCATTTTTTTTTTTCCTTCTAAGTGATATATGGTAGCGAAATTACCACCCCCCCCCCCCCAAAAAAAAAAGAAAGATATATGGCAACGAAAGAAATAGTGTTCCCTGTCCAATGGTACACAGATTACCTTTTTGAAGTAGTTTGGCAGTTGTGCATTGGTTTAATTTTTTTGTTTGTCCTGTCATAACTTTTTAGTATTCTCTCTTCCAATGCATCAAAGTGCTGGCTCCTCTTGATTAGATTTTATTGCTTAGTAAATGCGTGATTATTTGTGATCTACTCAAGCTATTTATGTTTCTTGTTACAAAAATTTACAAAGTTAGGATTTGGTTAAGCTCGTGAATTATTTCATTGTGATGTACATCAAGTTTAAGTTCAAATAAATATATTTTTGTAATTCATGTAATGGAGCATCTTAGCATTTATGCAAGGCCTCTTGTTGAAAATTGCTGAATAATATTATGCCTGCTCGTGGTTCTAATCCCTAATCTTCTCAGGACAAGCAGTCTTTGGCAATTGAGATTTGGAATCTGTGGTATGGAATCTTAGGACATGCTTGAGTTTTGGTCTGGGGGTGTTGAATTTGTGCAATGCGGTCTATGGATCCATCTTTAGATGGGATCATGGGAATGGTGTTTATTGGAGACTAACTTCAATTGTTTGATTGTTATAAAAACCTCAATGAATTCAATTTCAAGAAATTCTAAGGGCACACCAAAATCTAACAACATTTTCACGCCGCCATCATTTTGAGTTGTGGTTACTGGTTAGTGCTGGTATAGTCTTTTTTCTTATTCCATTTCATTTTATTTTATTGTGGCGTGGAGAAACTCCTCATTTCCTAGAGTAATATTTCATTGTCCTAACCTAACACATAGCTACAAGTCACAGGCTTGGTGTTCACGTTTAGAATGGCTACTTAATTTCACCCATAAGAAAGATGAGTTCTAAATTATCACGACAGACCTGGGGGGTTATATTAACCTTTAAATTGTCCGCCAGAGTGATTGCGTTGAATAAGAATAAATAAATAACGAAAGTTACCTTGGGATATTTGAGAAGCATTAAAAAGTCGGGGCAGTTTGGTCATTGTCCAGTAATAGGCACTTTCATGCCTGTTTTATCTCCAATTTGGAAAGATGGATTTTTTGTGAGCCTGAGTAGAAAATGTTTAGGCCCAACCAAAAAATTTATTTCCCATCTTTTCTTACCAAAGAGCACTTACTCCTATTTTCTATCTTCTAGAGTTTGTTTGGTTGGAATAGTGGAAAATTGAGAGAATATAAAATGAAGAACAGATAAAAAAAAAAGTGGAAAGATAGAAAAAAATTAATTTTTTCTTATCCGTGTTTAGTTGAAAAGATAGAAAAATGAAGGGGTGAAAAGCTTATTTGTTTGGTTAAAAAAAAAAAATGAGAAGATGAAAATTAAAATCAGTATAAATCTAGTTATATCTCTATTAAATAAAACAAAATCTAATATATTTTTTTATTACAAAATTGTGTACGAATTGTACTTCATTTATACATTAAACAAATAAAAGACAAGAAGTTCAAGAACCCAAAATTTTTTAACTAAAAAAAGAAAAAAGAAAAAAACCAACTAACTATTTGAGAAAAGAAACATTCTGCACATGATAAAAGAAAAAGAAAAAAATACGTCAAAATAAGAAAGAAAAGAAAAAGTAAAAAACCGAAGAAAGGATAAGCACAAAAGAAAAAAAAAAATCGAAGAAAGGATCAAACAAGTGCACAAATGAAGAAAGAAACCGAATGACCCGAGAAACGGAGAAAAAAAGGACAAAAAAGCTTTGGACATTGGCCTGGGCGATTTCATCCACAACATTTCCAGACATTTTCATCCTTGTTTGCACTTTGAATTGGAATGATTTAATTTTGATGGCCCGGAAAGAAAACTGCGGGGCCCACCATTTTTCCTCCCTCTCTTGCCTCCCAACCAAACACCCAATTACCCATTTTCTCTCATATTTTCTACCCAACCAAACACACCCTTATTTTCCATCCACACTATTTGACCTTCAACTAAACATTACTTGAGAGTTGAGTTCCATGAAAAAAAAATGAGTTAAGATTATTATTATTATTTTTTTTAAGTTCCTAGTGGAACTCACGTTTCAAATAGTACTACTTAGCAAAATAGTTTCGTTTGAGTTTACTTAACAAATTTTTTTGTGAAAATAGAGTAAATAGTAAAAAAGGCCAGAACTTTAAGTCAGAGGATATCTTTAATATGGTGACCCAATGCTGCTAAAATTAAGAAATAAAATTTTTAACGAGCAAAACCTAGAAAATGATATGTTGGAAAGCCACATGATATGGCCATGATTGCACTTTCTCATGTGCTGACACAATCTACGTGTGTTACATTATTCCCCTCCCTCCCTCCCTCCCCCACCCCCCACAACAACCCCCCCCCCCCCCCCTCTCTCCCATACACTTTGCTGCGTCTATGGCTCAGCTCTTCATCTAAACCATCCTGAAAAATGTTTCATTTTTTTTCAATTTTTTTTTCTTCTTCTTTATTACTAAGATTTCTTTCTTCAAATGTAAGTATTTTAAAAAATTTTGCTTTGAATCAACCATGGTAAACTATAGTGCTTGAATTTCTGATAGAATCTAACAATGAACAAAAATCAGTATCCCTCATCGTGGGTGGCGCACCTTCAGTTGCAGTTCAAACTGTTTTAAAAGAATTCCACTTTGGAATATGCATGTTTCTTCAGCAGTGAGTTCACGTTTTTTGTATGCTACTTGGTTTTATTTATGCAAATGATTGTAAGTACTGTGAAAATTCAGCCAAATTTGTCACTATTTCAGTATGTTGTTCTGCATAACTTTACCCACATAGGTCGCTATATACTCTCTACAATGTTGTGTTGGTCATATTTGTTGCGCATAAGCATAAATCTATCTACTTGTGTTTGTTACCAAAGGCCAGCTGCTAACTTATTACATAAATCAATATCGGAATTTTAGAAAAGCCTCGAGTTCCATTTTGAAACTATTGATAGATCATATAGGGTTGAATTGAAATGTATTAAGAAATGATTATTTCGTTAATACCAAGTAAAATGATTTTTTTTTTTTTTTTTAGTATATTATTTCTATTGAATAGGGCTATAAATGAACTAAGCCGTTCATAAACAGCTCGGGTTTGGCTTTATAAAAAGCTCGTTCATGTTTGTTTGTTTATAAACAAGCCAAGTTTAAGCCTTAATTTAGGCTTGTTTAATAAACGAGCTGAGTCCAAGTAAAAAATATCATTCGTGAACAAGCTTGTGAACACCAAGGCTCGATACAAAAGTAACAAAACAAGTTAAGCCTAGACTTATTTATGAGTTTGGTAATAAAATTGATATGAGCTTGACAAATAAATTCATATCCTTCCAAGACTTTAATTAATTATAAGTTGAGACCACTCATCTAAACCAAATAGGCTAGATAATAAACTTGATATAAGCTTGACAAGTAAACTCATATCCTTCCAAGACTTTAATTAATTATAAGTTGAGACCACACATCTAAACCAAATAGGCTAGATAATAAACTTGATAATATACTTATGTTGGATCTCAAGTTCAAAAATATAATATTGAGCTTGAGTTTGGGCTTGATATTGAGCTCGAGCTTGGCTTGACCAATGAATCAAGCCAAGCCAAGCCGAGCTCAAACTTTTATGCTTTATAATAAGCTCAAACTTGAACATTATTTGTAAGTTCGTATCAAACTCAAGCCAAGTTTGAACATTCTACTTTTGCTGTCAAGCCGAGTTTGAACATTTACTGTTCGACAAAACTCAGTTCGTTTACAGCCTTACTATTGAATGGTCAAAACAAATTTGTTCATGTTCCCCACCCCCCTCCAAAAACATAAAATCTTGGTTTGTCCCAAAGTTCTACAAGAGGCATTTGCTCATGTTGGTTTATAAAATAACCAACTGAATGAAACATCAATATGTTTTTTTCAGTCAAAAGGTCAAACTTGCGCTCTTTGTTAACAGAGATCAATTTTATTTGTTTGAGTCGTTTTCAACAATGAGGTGATAGGCTATGATAATTAGATATAAACAAAGGCTTTTGAACCCACTTTATGGGAAAACCACTTTATGCCTGGTCCAGGCTCCAAGATACCAGATCATGAGCTCTAAGATTTCATGCCCACTAGTGAAGTTAATTCAGAACCAACCTAAAGGCTAAAAGGGAAGGGAGTAAAGGGCTGGAAGTTCCAACATAGCTGACTCTAGAATGCAGAATTTCAGCCACAAGAATAATCACCAGTTTTGTTCATTCCATGGAATATCACAAAGCCATTGAAACCACTTCATTATTTTCAAAAGCAAACATCTTATAGTGTCATAGCAGCTATTAATGTTGATTTCACTAAGCACAGCTTTTCCCTATCTTGAAAGATTCCAAAAGGTAACAAAGAGTAAGCCCCCCAAGAACCTTTTGCCCCACCTGGAACACGGCTAACCACAAGATTGTGGAACAACCTATCTCAGCCACCAAAAAGCCTCAACACTATTCACTTTTATGGTTCTCTCTTTACCTTTCTTGCTCACAGTTTCCCCCTCCCTCTCCTGAATAAATAAGTTACAGATAGAAGAAGCATTAGATAATAAAGATATTCGCTCCCCTTTCTTAAAACAAGTATGTTCAATGTGGATTCTGTTGGAGACGGGTATCCTTGCAACTGGCCGCGTACTTGTGATGCATGTCATGCAGCAGCCTGCAACCTCTACTGCCATACTGACTCAGCTTACCTTTGCTTTAGCTGTGATGAATGTATTCATGCTGCGACTCCACAGGTTTTGCAACACCATCGTGTGTTGGTTTGCTCTGAATGTGAGAATGCCCCAGCAGCTTTCACCTGTAAGGCTGATGCAGCATCACTCTGTATCAGTTGTGATGTTGAGATACACTCTGCCAACGCAATAGCCTGCGGCCACAACCGGGTTCCAGTATCCCCTCTAACTGGTCTAGTCTACGCGTCATCAAATATCTACTGCCACTGTGAGCTGCCACAGCTGCCAGCTCCAATGTTTGATGTAGGAAATGACATTGTTGCTTATAAAACCAATGGGGAAATAAATGAGGCTGAAGCAGATTCTTTTCTGTTGCTTGATCCTGAAAACACAAAGAATCAGACTAACAGTGAATTAATGAATAGTGTGGCAGTTGAGTATTTGGAACCTGTTCAGTATGATTCAAGTACTAAGTTACAGTACCAAGATGAGTACTCGCAGCAGCAATCATACAGTGCTCATAAAGGGAAAAATATAAGTGATATCATTGTGCCAGTTCCATCAGTTGAAGTGCGAAAAATACAAGAAGAAGAAGAACATAATATTTCCTTCAATGGAGAGTATGAAGCCTCAAGAGCTGCTTTTATCAACACTCCTTCAAGTAGTCAAAGCGTAAGATTCTATATACCTTATAGTACAAATTCTAACTTCTTCAAGGTTGTTTTTGTGGGAAATTTCAAAGCTCTTTACTTTTCAATTTTCATTGGCCTTTCTAATGATCTAAAAATCTTAGAACTTGATTCCCAAGTTACTGGCTCTGAAAATTAGATTTTTCACTTTCATGGTATCTCTTAGTACAGTTCTCAAGTTAATCATATCTCTCCCACTATTTTTTTCCCCCTACTATTCTATCTTACTGTTAATATATTATCATAAATTCTTAAATGTTTATTCATTTTTACACTAGGTTGCCTTGTCCTTTATGAGTGATGGCATTTCACTAAAGGAAACAACTAGCGAGTTCTCATGTTCTTATACCAGGTTTCAGAGTGGGACAACTGAACTATTGCAGAACAATTCACGTGTGATGCCACTTCAATTAACTCCAACGAACCGGGAAGCAAAGGTCCTTAAATATCGAGAGAAAAGGAAAGCAAGGAAATTTGAGAAGAAAATACGGTATGCATCTAGAAAGGCCTATGCAGAGACCCGACCCCGAGTCAAAGGCAGGTTTGCGAGAAGAACAGATATAGAGCTGGAAGAGGATCAGTTGATCTCAATAGAAGAATATGGCTATGCCATTGTTCCTTCATGCTGAAGTCAAATAAGAAGAGAAGTAGATTACTATACAGTGCAATAATTGAATTATTAGTTCTGGTGCAATTAATATTGTCATTCCAGAATTTCCCAGTACATTAACGGTAATAGGACTGTGTTCTTAAGAATTTTTTTTCTCATTAGCTCTCAAGTCTTGACATAGAATAGACACCAGACTTTCTTTGAACCGAGGGACCGTCAAAAGTCAAACGGCAAGAAGTTTGAAAAGTAACAGTACAGCAGTACTAGTAGAAATCATTGAGACTAATGATGAAATTGTGTGAAATTTGATGATCTAAAGGGAATTGTTGTGAGGATCAAAACCAGTAACAACTCTAGGAATTTTTTGGGTGTTCATTAAGAGCATTTACATCAGTATGCGTAAAATGACTTAAGAACCAAATTTTGCACACCCAATCCCAAAAATCACCCAGTCAACTTATTTGCTATTTTGCAAAATGCATTTATAGCAACAGTAATTGTGCAAATATACATAGCTATCATTCACTTGCAAATTTTTTTTAAATACTTTCTTGACTTTGAGAGAGAGGAGAGAGAGAGATGATTCCAGAGACTAATAAAAAAATTGAGAAAGAAATACTAATATTTTAGGGTGTGTTTGGTAGAGTGGATTTTAGAGAGGATGGGAAAAAAATGAGAGAAAATGAGGAGATAAAACTTTTTGAAGAGTGTTTGGTTGGGAGAGGGAGAGAGGAAAATGATAATGGGACCCATATGTTTTCTCCCCAGGCCCATCAAAAAGTTCTCACTAAAATGGGGAGAAAACTGAGTGGGAGAATTTGATAGATAAATGATGAAAATGCCCATGTGCACTTGCACATGGGCTTCGTCCAATGTGTTTTTTTTTTTTTTTTTTCCCTGGGCAGACTTCATCCGTCACATTGCTCTTCTTCTTCTTCTTTTTTTTTTTTTTTTTTTTTTTTTTTTTTGCGTTTTTTAATTTAGACGTGATTTTTTTTTTTTAATAGTAAATTTGGGTGATTGCATTTTTTTTGTTTGTCACTTTTTTGTTTCAACTGGGCATCATTTTTTAATAAGGGTATATGAGTAAATTTATATAAACTTATTTTTTCCATCCATCCACTTTTTCACTCCCAACCAGACATAAAAGAAGGAAAATAAAATCTTTTCTATTCTCCTACTTTTCCATCCCTCCAACCAAACGGACCCTATGAAACATAGTGTAAAATAAATAATTTGATGTAAATATTTTTGAAAAGTGGTTATATGATATAGAAAATGTAAATTTTTCTGCTAAAATAGACCAAAAAAAAAAAAAAAATTGCACAAGCTGATGAAAATGCTCTTAGAGACTTAAATTATACAAAATCTTTAAAAAAGAAAATAACTTAAATATATTGACGTAAAAAAAAAAAAATACCACTCATAAATACATGAAATCTTACAATTTCCTTGTATTAAATTAAAAATTCAACCCAACTTTAATTTTTGTTGTTGCAATATTTTTATTGTGTGTATAGTATTACTCTACTAAAAATAATTTTTCTTAATACTTTAATTTTTATTATGTTCATAACATTACTCTCTTCATTTACAATTTAACTCAACTCAATTTTTTTGTTGTTGCTTTTTGGTTATGTCCATAGTATTATTTTTTTGTTGTTACTCAACTTATTAGTCTTTGTAATTATATTTTTAGGGTCTTCATATTTTATTTATGGTAGACCAAAAAAAAAAAAATTATATATATAAAAATTTTATTTTACAAGTTGAGGGTGTTCAAGAACACCCTAATGTTAATATGCGGCCACTACTAAGGGTGTTCACCAAATCGCATGACCACACTCAAAATTACCAAAACCGCCTATAAATGACAATGAATTGCACTGCACCACACCGCATTGTGTGGTAGGGAGTGGGGCTTAATGATAATTAAGAAAACCACACAAAACCGCACCCCATTGCACCCATATATTTATGATAAGTGGTCAACCTAATGTTAGTAAATATATATTATATTTTTTATACCCAAAAAAAAAAAAAAAAAAAAACTTACTGTTATATTGTCATGATTATTAACAATAAACTAGTCATGGATTCACACGATGCGTAAGAATATATAATTATTTTGTAATATTGTATAATGTATAATTTATTCTCTAAAAATTATTGAAAATAATTTGTTCTCCTTAAAAATTGAACTATTTTTAAAAGTATCATCCATTTCCGATCTATTATTTTGGGTTTCTTTAATAACTAAATCATGAAATCAATGAAGAATCAAAAACCAAAACCAATGTCTATAAATATCTATACTATATATAATAATGTAAGTTTTGAAAAAAAAAAAAAAAAAAAAAAAACTTTCTTTCTTCTCTTAAAGTTTCTTAGAAATGTCTCTGGTCACTTAAGAAACCTTCATTTTCAAACTCTCATATATCTAGGTCAATGATCCTAAACCCTGCAAGAACCAAATTCCACGTTTAGCATTATCAAAATCAAATAAAAATTACACCCCCAATCATGTTTTGAGATTTTCTATTTCTTAGTGACCAAACTTTTGAGAAAGATTTTTTATTTTCTATTGGACTACAAGATCAAATTCTTATGTGATGCACATAATAAGAAAAAGTGTGCTAAACATTATAATTGTCGAAGCCAAACAGAAATTGAGAAAGGTCCCATAACAAAAAAGAACCATTGAGTAAAAAATATGATAGCAGTAATTGGAGTATAATTATAGCGTATACTCTATTATTGTTTCAAAACTATCACAGGTAAATACATTAAACTTTGGTTTTCTTTTCTTCTTCTTTTTTACACAGAGTTAAACAAATGTCAAATGTAAGAAAACTAAAATGTCAAAGATAAACAAATTGAATGGGTAAAACATAAATATAAAATAAAAATTGTACAACATGAATATGAAGTGAGAAGTTGTTGTAGAGATTTCTAATTCTTGAAAACCCTTCTCATAATCGACAAACCAATCCTAGCCACCCATAGCCCCAAAGTGATCACATTATTGGCAACCCACAAAAAAGCATATCATCCACAAACTTTAGAAATCCAATGGAAAAACCAAAGTAGGGGGAAAAGAAAAAATAAGAAGGGAAATAACACACCTCTAAGAGACTTTCCAAATCTGATGCTACTTTGGCAACTTTTGTGGAGGTAGAGAGAGCAATTGGAAATTTATAGTATTAAAAATAACATAATTAATCACAAGAGTGACAATTGAAGGGTTTGAACTTCAAAAGAGAGAAACGGTTTTGAAGGGGAAAATGAAGAGTTGAGAATTGGAAGAAGGCTAAATTAATGGTGAGTTGGATTTAATGAGTTAGAGAATGTGTAAAATTGCACTATTTATTTATATATTAATATTGTTTAAAAAATGAAAGAAAAATAAAAAAAGTGACATGGTCGATGATGTGGCTCAACTAGAGCGTAGCAACAATAAATGCTACGCTTCAACTTTTAGATATATAGATTAGAAATTTTCCATGACATCTTGAAAAATATATCATCTCAAAACCCACCAAACTACATCTTATACACCATACTGAACCAAACTGTGCCATAAATAGTACACCCTAGCGACCACTGATCAAAACTGCCTATGGCTAGAACCTATGCCAACCAAATCCCTTCGTTTAGGTCTTGTTTAAACAATTTTGTTATTTATGGTAATGGTAATTTTCCCTTTTGCTATAATTTTTAGTTTTAAGATGTTTCTTTTCTATAATTTTGTCAATGTTTCACTTTTAATGATTTATAATTATATATATATATATAATTAAAAAAAAAAAAAAAACCTAGCCTAATTTTGTGCTTAACCCGAAAATAGGAATTTTAGCCGCCTAAGACTTCTTTCCTATGGATATATGGCACTAAAATTGGATATGAGTAAAGCGTACGATCGGGCAGAGTGGTATTATTTAGACGGGATAATGAGGAAAATGGGTTTTAGGGAGAGGTGGATAAATCTTGTAATGGGTGTATGAAAACAGTCTTATATTCTATTTTGGTAAATGGAGAACCATGTGGAATGATTTTTCCTACAAGGGGGATTAGGCAGGAAGACCCACTTTCCCTTTCGTTTTCCTTCTTTGCACTAAAGGGCTAAATGGTTTGATTAAAAAGGCTGAATTACAAGGTGATATCCATGGCTACTCCCTTTGTAGGAGAGGCCCAAAACTAACACATCTGTTTTTTGCAGATGATAGTCTTATCTTTTGTAGGGTGACAATGGAAGAATGTGATAAGGTGATGGAGATACTAAATATGTATGAGGAAGCCTCAGGACAAAAAGTAAATAGGAGTAAAACCCCTTTGTTCTTTAGCAAGTCCATAACAGCGGAAGTGAAGCATGGAATTAAGGTGACCTTGGGTGTTCCAAAAATCATGCAATATGAAAAATATCTTGGGCTTCCCTCTCTAGTTGGCAAGGGAAAAAAAGTTTTAACTACATAAAGAAGAGGTTATGGCGGAAACTTCAAGGTTGGAAAGCTAAATTACTTTCTCAAGCTAGAAGGGAAGTGCTCTTACAGACAGTCATACAAGCCATCCCAACTTACACTATGGGATGTTTCAAATTACTGTTGGGTTTGTACAATGAGATTGAGGCCCTAATCAAGAAGTTTTGGTAGGGACAAAGAGGTGACTGCAAGAAAATCCATTGGATTAATTGGGAGGAAATGACAAAATCAAAGACTATTGGAGGTATGGGTTTTAGAGATCTTTCCATGTTCAATGATTCTCTTTAACCAAAGCAAACTTGGCGACTCTTGCATAATAAAGCCTCACTCTTCTATAAAGTGTTTAAAGAACGCTTTTTCCCAAATTCAACAATTATGGAGGCTGCTGATACAAGAATGGGGTTTTATGCTTGGAAGAGTATCCTTAGAGGAAGAGACATCATTCAAAGGGGGACAATATGAAGGAAAGGAAGTGGAGAAAAAAGTTAACATTTGGCAGCAATGCTAGCTGTCAAGAAAACACCCACCACAACAGCCAATTTGTCCCTTGGAGAGTTTTGAAAATTATGCCGTGGATACACTTTTTGATCCAATCACAAGAAAATGGAATGAAGGGCTGGTGGACGGTCTATTTGTGACAGAGGATGCTAAGTTGATCAAGAAAATTCCCCTTTAGCCAAAATGCAATAGAGGACACCTTATATTGGCCTTATTCTAGCACCAGAGACTACACATGCAAGTTTGGTTACAGATTCCTTAAAGAGGAATCGGATATGCAAGCAAACACGCAAGACCGGCCAATCCGTGACAAGCAGGTATGGAAAGAGATATGGCAGATGAAAGCTCCACCAAAAGTAAAAAATTTTATTTGGCAAGCTTGTTGTAATGCCTTACCAACAAAACAGGCACTAATGCGAAGAAAAATTATAGCTAACCCAATCTGTGAAAGGTGTAAAACTGTTGTGGAGGATATGGAGCATGCATTATGGTCATGTTCGGAGTTGGATGTAGTATGGGCTGATTAGGAAGCCTGGAGTTTCAAGTATGAGATTGAGTACATAGGTGTGAAGGAGTTGCTGTCATGGATGATTGGGGAAGGGGAGTCGTTGGAACTGTTCACTTATACGGCTTGGAATGCTTGGAATCAGAGAGAAACAAGGTCTGAATGACTATTCATGTCAGTCCACTTTGTTAGAAATACTAAATGCAATGGTATTGTATTTCTTAGTTAAAGAATATACACGAGTGCCCAACTCAACTAATTGTCCCACATGAGTTTGTTTCTTGCTTCGTCAAGAAATCAGAGAAGAACCAAGAAGAAAGTAATAACCAGTGGTGGACCTGCAATCAGTGGGATCTCCTGCCTAATCAGCATCAGAAAATGCACGGAGAATAAGAGGAGACTGAGCAGAATAGAAAAGACCATGGAATAGAGTGCCCTTTAGGTATCGAAGAATGAGTAGAACAACAGCATAATGAGTCGATCGTGGAGCAGATAGATACTGGCTTACCTGGTGAACAGCATAAGAAATGTTTAGACGAGTGACAGTGAGATAAACTAGGCTACCAACCAAGCATCTGTAAAGAGAGGGATTAGATAATGGTTTCCCTCCTGAGGGAGTCAGATGCGCATTAAACTCAACTGGAGTGTCAACAGTCTTGCTATCAGTGAGTCCAACTCGAGACAAGAGTTCAGAAGCATACTTGGCTTGAGTAATATAAAGTCCATCTGTAAAATGAGTGATTTCAAGACCCAAGAAGTAGCTGAGATGTCCAAGATCTTTCATCTCAAACTGCTGACTGAGAAAATTCTTGAGTTCTTGAATGCCACTGAGGTCATCACCAGTTATGATCATATCATCCACATATAGGAGAAGTAAAATAGTGTCTTTATCAGTACGACGAAGAAATAAGGCAAAATCATAATGACTGACCATGTAACACAAGCGAGAGATGGTAGAGCTAAATTTGGCAAACCAAGCTCGTGGAGCTTGTTTAAGGCCATAAAGTGCACGTCGAAGGTGACACACCTTGTTTGAATCAATAGAGAGACCAGAAGGAGGTTGCATATAAACTTCTTCACTTAAATCCCCATTAAGGAATACATTTTTGACATCCAACTGAAAAATGTCCCATTTACTGGCAGCAGCAACAGCTAAGAGAGTACAAACAGATGAGATACGAGCAACCAGAGCAAAGGTCTCTTCATAATCAATCCCATACTCCTGTGTTAACCCTTTTGTAACAAGACGAGTTTTGTAGCACTCAATGGACCCATTAGAGCGAGTCTTAATCTTGTAAATCCACTTATAACCAACCACAGATTTCCCAAGAGGGAATGTCACCAAACCCCAAGTATGGTTTTTAGATAATGTATCAAGTTCCTTTTTCATTACAAGCTACCATAAATGGTCAGTGGAAGCCTCATGATAGGTGTGAGGCTTGTGTAGTGTAGCAAAGGCAGTGTAACAATGATAGTCAAGTAAATCTGCAGGAATAGATCTTACCGAGTTAAGTGATGAGGTGGAATGTCTTGTGCAAGATCTTCAGGCGGAGCAGGAGCAGGAGACCCAAGCTTAGGGTTGGGGTTGGGTAGCTCATCTTCGACCTGTTCATCTTCCACCTATTCATTAAAGGGTGAACTAGGAAAGGAATCAGTGATATATGGTGGTTGGACAGAGAAGTCTATAGGAGAATCAGGAGCAACTATAGAAGGAATATATGCCTCATCTAGAAAGAGATCTAAGACAGAAGAGGAAGATAGGGAGGCACGGAAGTAAGAGAGCTCAACAAAGAGGCGATGTTCCCAAAAGACAACATTGCGGGAGATATGAAGATGATAAGAGACAGGATCATAACACCCATACCCCTTTTGAGTTTCACCATAGCCAAGAAAACAACAAAGCCTTGATCGAGACTCAAGTTTGTTATGCTCATGTGGCTGAAGAAGAACGAAACAAGCAGAATCGAAGGAGCGAAGGTGGTGATAGTCTGGAGGTGACCTAAAAAGGCGCTCATATGGAGTTTGATTTTGGATGATAGGGCTTGGAATGTGATTAATAGTATGAACAGCATGAAAAGCAGCTTCGCCCCAAAAAGGAGCATGAACTTTGGCAGAGAGAAGGAGAGCACGAATAGTGTCAAGAATATGACGAAGTTTTCGTTCAGCTCTACCATTTTGTTGAGAGGTACCTGGACAAGTTAGTTGATGAACAATGTCATAGGAATGCAAAACAGCTTGGAAAGCATATTAAATGTACTCAAGAGCATTATTAGATCAAAAAATTTGATACGTTTGGAAAATTGAGTTTCAACCATTTTTGCAAAATTAGAATATACTTGCAACAATTCAGAACGATGTTTCATATTAAAAATCCAGCTATAGCAAAAGTAATCATCAACAAAGACAACAAAATATCGAGATCCACCAATACTAGAGACAGAGGAAGGCCCCCAAATATCAGAATAAATAAGGTCAAAGATATCAGTGGATATTGATTCACTAGTATTGAAAGGCAAAGTTGGTTGTTTTCTTAACTGACATGAAACACAATCAAAATTTTCTGTAGACACTGAATCTAACAAACCTCTAAGCCAATTGTTGTACTCGAGAAGAAGATACATTACCAAGTCAAGCATGCCAAAGTGCAAGGGAAGGAATAGAAGGAACTGCAGCAGCTGCAGCAATGAAAACAGGAGCAACAAGTGGAAGACAAAGGTTGTCCACGGGAAACATATGCCCAACTCTGGGACCGGTCCCAAGCTCTCGTCCCGTCCTCGAATCCTGCACAATACACTCAGAATAATCAAAGATAATGCGATAACCTAACTTAGCTAATTGTCCAACAGAAAATAAATTATAAGAAAGGTCAAGAACATTAAAGACTCCAGGAACCGAGAGATTGGAGGTCGCAACGGAACCTATATTATGACTAGACATTGGGAACCATTTGCTATGCAAATATTAAAAGGGTGCAATGCAGCTTTAAGGTTAGAAAATAAGGACGAGTAAGGTGTCATGTGATTGCAACAAGCAGAATCCATAAGTCAAGAGATAGGAGACATACTAGATAAAGCTAAGAGAGAAAAGGAATAAGATGCATTACCAACCATACGAATGACATTGGCGATGATATTTACAAGGTCACCTTTGGAAATGGTGAAAGTGGCTCTAGAAGACTGAGACTTTGTAGAGATGGGAGCCATAGGTTAGAAACTCTCAATGTTAGCAACTGTAGCAGCAAAAATGGAAACAGCTAATTTGTTGCATTAATAGCAAGTCTCAATATTATGCCTAAAACGTTTGCAAAAATTGCAAAAACGTTTGTTGGATTGTCAGCGACGATTGTTGCAAAAGGAAGAAGACTTGTCCTTATTCTTCATTTCGAAGAAAAATATGCAAAAATGGACTGCAAAAATGAAATCTACGCAAAAAATTGGGTAAGGAGCACCTGGATTGCAAAAAAGTCAACTCTGAGGAAAAATCAACAATCAACGATCAAAGTCAACAGTCAACGGTCAACTCCCAATGATGACATCAGCAAGATGACGTAATCTGATGACGTCAACTAGGGCTAGCATGGCAATGATGACGTCAGCGATGACATCAATAAGTGACCCCACGGCGCGTGGGGTGGGTGAGCGCGTGGTTCAATCCTCACCGAAACTTTAGTTGCTTTAGTCGGCGTGTAAGGGCGCGTGGAGCATCTCCGATGATGTAGATCAAAGAAAGATGATTCCGATGACGGCGGCAGTGAGATGATCGGAGCAACACTGAAGGCACGTGGAAAAGCTGCCGAATCTTTGACTGACGTGTGGCGGCGCGTGGAAGGTCAGATGATGATGATTCCGACGGTTTTGTGTAGATCAGTTGAAAATCTACATGGTGATATTTCTTTTGTCTTAATCGAATGTCTCATGTGAAAGATCCGACGGAGGTAGTGATCTTGGTGGTGGTGATCAAGCTTCTGATGGTGAAGATTCAACCTTGGCACCTCTGACGGTGGTGGAGCTGTTAGGAGAGGGAACGGAAAAGGTTTACTGACCGAAAAAGTCGAGGCAGTGGAAAATACCAACAAAGACAGGACTGCAAGACACAAGAAAATTAGAGCAATGACTCTGAAACCATGTTAGAAATACTGAATGCAATGGTATTGTATTTCTTAGTTAAAGAATATACACAAATGCCTTTATATATATGAGGAATATGTGTGCAGTACAAGTAAGAGTGTAATACAAGAATGTGTGCTATATAAGTAATCTAGTTGGGCCTAAAGCCCATAACATTATACATGTTAACATGCTTCACTAAGTTGCGGAACAATCAAAATTAATGCTAGCACAATACCGAGCAAATTTGCAGGTTACTGAAGTGCAAGTGAGCAGGGGAAATGGTGGAACTAGGTGGCAGACTCCGACAGTGGGATTTGTTAAGATAAACTTTAATGGCGCCGTTTTCAAAGACTCAAACATGTCAGGTATCGGGGTGGTTGTTTTGGCATCCTGCTCTAATAAAATTACCCAAGCTTACAAGGTTGACAAGATAGAAGCTTTGGCAGCACTAAAAGCTTTATCGTTTGCGCACAAACTGGGTTTCCGAAGTGCTATTCTCAAAGGTGACTTTCTTGGTCTGATTCAAGCATTGAAGTCAGAGGAGCATACTCTATCCCCATTAGGTCTGTTGGTAGAGGATGTGAAGGTGTTTGCAAATAATTTTGTAAGATTGTTATATTCTCATGATAAGAAAAACAGCAATAGTGTAGCTCATAGATTGGTGAAACATGCTATACGCGTATCAGATTTTCAAGTATGGATGGAAGATGCCCCATTACATATTGTTTCTGTTTTACAATCAGATGTAGTTGATTTACTTTAATAAAATCACACAGGTTCATTCTCCAAAAAAAGAAAAGAAAAAAAAGAAACTTCTTTCCTGTAAATTAGAGATTTTAGCCCCTTGGGCGTCACTTCAGACTACTAATTAATAAAATTTTCTGAAAGGTTTTATCTTCTTCTATTTTCTAGTGGATTTCAAAGTTTTCTTTATGAATTCAATGAGTCCCTTCTTGATTCTAAGGTTTATTCTTGAGAGTGAGACAGATATGTTGTAGTTTTTGAGTCTATGTCATGACACTGAAGCAATTACACGTTTGAATTTTTTGAAGATTGGATTCATGAATCATGATATAACGACTATATTCTCATTGGAGATCTTTAAGAAAGTGGACCGCATGGAAAGAACTGCCAAAATGTGGGAAAAGCTGAACAAAATTCATCCACATGGAAAGAACTGCCAAAAAAGCAATCCAAGTGCAAAGTAAAGATTGGACTGGCTCAAACCATGGCATCTTACCCATTATTAATGTTCTTTCATCTGGGTTGCGCTTTCCACCTTTTATAAAGGATACCTTGTTTTTTGTTGCAACGGGTCGGCACAAGAAACGTAACATGTTTGTCTTAGGAATAAAGCCACATTCACGTTGGATTGTTTAAATCTACAAGAAAAACTTTGACATCCAGTAGAGAATAGAAGAGAAACTTCTCTCAAATTTTATTAGCAAGTAGCAACATCACCCAATAAAGGATTGAAAACAAAATGAAAATTTTCTGGACCTTGAAAATCGGTGGACTTTCTTCTTCCTTTTTTTGCAAACAACAAGCAGAAAGGGGATTCAAACCTAGGTTATTTTCCATAAGAGTCCTTCACATGCATCACACACGTCGCAGGTTTCTTCCTCTACGATGGTGCTTTTTTTCCTGCAATTCTTGGTGGTTCCCAATCATTTGATAGGCATTGAAGACCCTTTTTGCGCTAAAATATTTTCCTCCTAAACTTGAGTTTTCATCCAACTTCCACCTTAAGTTTAAGGGATGTTAGAATATATCAGGATATTCTCATAAATAATAAGTATACTATGGTTTTGAAGAATACCATGGCTACTATGGTTTTGTAATATCATGGGTTAATGGAGTTTTATAATACCATGGGTTATTATGATTTTAGGGTTATCATATTAAGTTTAATGTATTCCTATACATAACCTATATTAGGTTCTGTGTAATACACAATTTAATATAGCAAAGTGTAGTCACCCCACTTTGTAATATATTCATGAATCAAGGGTAAAATGGTAATTTTAACCAAGAAATAATAGAAATGTCATTTGAACCGTTATAGCAAAGTGTAGACATTGTGCATAGCAGAAAAAGATGTAGAATTTACACAATTTCTCTCCAAATTGACCTATATCATCAACTTGTCTATAATTGTGCAAATATACAAAAGAGCTACAATGTATCAATTATTTAATTAATTTCCTTTTTTCTCTCTTCTTACCATAGTCCTCCTATCTCTTGCTCTCTTTCTTTTCTCTCTCTCTCTCTCTCTCTCTCTCTCTCTCTCTCTGTTTGCGTACCTCTTCTCCTTGGTTTTTTTATTTAATTTTTTTCTCTCTTCACACAAGGTTCTTCTTCTCTTTTGATCTCTTTTCTTCCCTCAATCTTCGTTTTCCCTTCCCTGTTTCTTCATCTTTTCCTTCATTCCAAACCACCACCCTAAATCAACCACAAAACCACCACTTAACCCAACCTCTTTTACTGCCTGGCTCAACCAAAATATACATATATATATATATATATATGGGTCAAGTAGTCAACAAGGGTGGGTTAATGGAGACTAGTTGCTTGATAAATGGTGGGTTGACAATGGATGGGCTAGTGGTGGGTTGATGATGGCTAGTTACTTGATGATGGGTGGGCTAATGATGGCTAATTCATTTGTGGTGTTGATTCGTTGATGGTGGGTTAATTATGGTGGCTGATCCATTAGTTGGATTGATCCATTGATGGTGGCTAGGTGGGTTGATAATGGGTGGGCGCTGGCTAATTCGTTAGTCGGGTTGATCCGTTGATGGTGGGTTGATGATGGTGGCTAATCCATTAGTGGGATTGATCCATTGATGGTGGCTAGGTGGGTTGATGGTGGGTGTGGGTTGATCTGTTGATTGTGGTAGGTTTTTGGTGATTTTGGGTTGTGTTGGGTCTTTGAGAGAGAGAGAGAGAGAGAGAGAGAGAGTGTGTGTGTGTGTGAAGGAAATAATTAAAAAAATATAGAAGAATGAATATTTTATTGAAACAAATGTTTAAAATATATAAATTAATATGGGTGTTTTGTAAAAGCGGTTGTGTAAAAAAAAAAGTATGTTCTTTCTGTAAAATAGAAAGAAAATTTTAAAAGAGCTGATGTAAATGCTCTTAGATGAACAAAAACGTAGTTCCAAAATACATAAGAGCTTACAGCGATCAAAATGACACGTTGAATGCAAAAATGAAAAATTGGACCAAAAGATAAAGTCACACATCAAGTTTTGACAGTTAAGATACATTCTTGGAATCTAAGATTATATTCATGTTGATTAATATTAATTAGTTAGTTTTTATTTTTTCCTAAACAATTAATTAAATGTCAAAATTTCATTATTTTTGTAAGGGGAGTATTTTGGGGCCCAAGCCCGGCGAGCGAGCGATTCTGGCCCAAAAGACCCTCAACAATGAATTTGTAGAGAGTGGGACGTAGAACTAGGTCTTGACAGAGTAAACGTAGTTGTTAGTAAGCCATGCAACCATTTGAACGTGGGAATGCTTCATTAGGTTTCCTGGGATAACAATTCGTAGGGCTGTACCCCAAAGTTTCGTTTATAGAATTCCTTTCTTTCTCTCTCTTCCTTTCTTTACTTTTTGCTCCCCAGCCTCCGATCCCCTGATCATGGGGGTTTTCTTCTCTTATATAGCATCCTTTGAATGATAATGACCCTACACTTGTTGATCATCTGGGCCTCTACTTGAGTGCCTGTCCCATAGGACATCCTCCCCCTTTTCTGTGAGTTGCACTGGCCAAGATAATACTGTTCTCCTGTCCTCTCCACATTAATGCGGCTGGAAAAGTAGCTTCTTTGCAATTAATGCGGCAGTTGTGGTTGCCCCCTGAACGTCTAGTATTTTCCTTTGATTTTAGATGACCTTTCACCATGTAAAGGGTGTGAATTGGACTCCCGTTTGGTGCGTCCGAGGAGGCACTCCTCCTCGGATGCCCCTTAAACAAGCCCGGCCCAACATGGTTGGGTGGGGGTCCTCTACCTGTGTTTTCGCTTCCTATTATGGTTGGGCTTTGTACGGGTTCCACGGCCCACAGTTTACTGGCGAATTTTACCCCCCACAGTTTTAATCTTAAGACAGTGGCATAATAAATGCATATGATAATTCCTATAAATAATCATGGTTTTTGAATAATTAATTAATTATCATATAAAAATTGTGATTAATTAAAATTTTCAAACCTTAATTATCCTCCGAAGGTAATCTGAATATAAAATGGCTTAAAAGTGGTTTGAAATATACACTCAAGCTAATAAAAAAATCATGCAAAAACTGAGTCGATCGCCACTTTGATCCAAAGTGGAAGTGTTGATTGGCCCTCTGAAGGCCCTAATTAGCACATTGGCACTTTTACTCAGAAGCTCTAATCTTGGAATTTTCTAATATGTTTTTTTATTTAAACTTTTATCTAAATTAGCCATAAACTTGCGCGTTACTCGTGATAATTTTTTTTGGTGATCTCATTATATATATATATATATATATATATATATATATATATATAAAAGGTTAAATGAAATGTCAAAAAAAGGATTTAAAATTTTCTAACTTTATTTCTTATTCCTTCTATAAAAAAACAAAAATAAATAAAAACTTTATTTCTTATGCAATTTCTATTATTATTGATAATATCACCTATGGGAGGAACGAATTTTTTCCCAATCAGGTATTGTTCGCTTTGAGAATGGGCCGAGGAGCCAATGCCACCCTCACGAATTTGTTCAATTCCACATCAGGGAGAGATGCCTCACACCCTTACCTTATAAGCACCTCACCTAAGGAAGGGTGTACCATAGTGTGTGTGATCACAGAGCAAGTCTCAACAACTGTAGCGCATCGCATGCACTATGCACTCCTGAGCAAATCTACTGAACTAGCAGGGGGAAGGTGGGGTTTTCCCCTTAAACCCCAAAAGGCGCCTTTTTGTGGGAGGAACGAATCTTTCCCCAATCAAGAATTGTTTGCTTTGGGAATGGGTCGAAGAGCCGATGCCACACTCACAAATTTGTTCAATCCACAATACTTAATTGGGGAAAGATTTGTTCCTCCCACATCACCTTTTTAGTTATGATTGGAATGTTATATATATATAGGTATATACATGGATAGATTGTAATAATGATATTTGAGTTTGAAGAATATTGTTTCATAAAGTTGTTAAAGTGAAAATTAAAGTTCTGGAATTTCTAAGTGAAAATTTGAAATATAGCATTTTCGATCGATTGAAATTTTGGCTTGATCAATCGAAATGGTAAGAAAATAATCCTGGAGTCTTTCGATGAATCGATTGTTATTCGATTCCTGTTCGATTGATCGAAAAGAGCACTCGATTGATCGAAAGTCGAAAAACAGGATTTTCTATAGAATTTTCTGGTGACTGTTCAGAGAGCTTGAAGAGATTTCAAGTCTTATGAACAGTTTTATGAAACATTTTAATTCTCCATACGTGTCTTTTTTTGAAATATAACTCTATGGGTATAAATAGAGGATTATGTCCACAAAATAGTAAGTTAGAGAGAAACACAAGAAATCTTGTGGTCATTCTCTAGAATTGCTATCTGTAGAATCTAACATCTTGATTGTATCCTGGGGACAAATTTACGATAACCCTTTAGCAATAATAGTGTGGGGGGCAAATATTATTTAAGGAAAATGATATTATACTTCCAAGTTATCTATTTTCTATTTGTCTTTTGTGTTAATCTTGTTCTTCCATTATTACTTTGTGTAATATTCCCAACATGGAAATATGGTTTCCACGATTAAAGTTTGGTTAGTTTTAAGTTTAAATTTAGTACCATGATTGTATTTAATTGTTGATTATTGATTTAATTTTTTAAGTGAATGTAACGAATTATTTTACCACACTATATATAAAGTTTTTAATATTTTTCGTATGGACAATTCAATTTTATTTTTTTACTTCTCCTTATAACCTCTTTGTTTTTCAATTAACGTCTACCAATGACGTATGATTTTTTTGTCTTTTTTTTACTCTTTATTATTTTGTTTTTTTTTTCTTTTCTTTACCCTCTCTCTCTCTCTCTCTCTCCATTGGCAACATATCGTTTTCCAAAATTTGATGATGGTTCTATGGCATTAAATATACATTATTAGTTTCTTTATGTTATATTTGGTTTAATGTACTCATTAATTTGTTTTAATTAAGTGTTTCTAAATTGACATTTGTTTTGTTCTATTTTTCCTTTAATGTATTGGGTTTGAGAATGAGTATTTCCCTAACCTTACTCCACTTTATGAAGACAATTTTATTTATCAAATTTAAGTAAAATATTATATGCTTAATTTTTTAATAAAAAAAGGAGAGTAAATATAAATAATTTAATGATATGGAGGATATAGCTAAATTTAAATGTTGAATAAAATAATATGAGAAGAAAAATGGTAAAAATAAAAGATATAATAATAAACACCAAATTATCAAAAGAATGCTATGTAATATAATAATAATAATAATCAAGTTAACAAAAAAATATATATATATAACACAAAACTAAATTGCACCAACCTAAAATAAAGTTATAAAGAACACAAAAATTTATCAACCTAAAACAGATATGCAAGAAAAATTAAAAATCCACCTAAAAATTGAGAGAGAAATAACCTTTTTTTGTGAGGGAAAATTGTGCCTAGAGAATGGAAGGGTGAATGAGAAATTTATGTGAAAAGGATGATAATAAGAAGAAACAAAATAAAAGAAGATAAAGAGAAAGTGGAAGAGTGATATATATATTTATATATTTTAAGGTAGAGGGTTTAGGGAGATGAAAAGGTAAAGGGAATGAGAAAGTGTAAAATATTAAATTTTAAATTTTTTTAAATAAAAAAGATGAAAAAATATAAATAATTTAATGATATGGAGGGTCTCATCTTATTTCAATGTTGAACAAAATAAGATGAGAAGAAAAAAAGAAAAGCAAAAATAAAAAATATAACAATAAATACTAAATTATCCAAATCATGCTATGTAATAAAATAATAATATTTTTTATATACTATCTTTAATTCTTTATAATGCAATAATAGGATAACATTTAACAATCAATGAAAAAAAAAAAAACACAAAAATAAATCTCATCAACCCTAAGTAGAGATGCAAGAAAAATAAAAACTCTACGAAAAAATTTGAGAGAGAGAGAGAGAAAATAATCTTTTTGTAAGGAGAAAACTATGCAAAGAATGGAAGAGAGGATGAATAAGAAGAGACAAAATAAAGGAAGATGAAGGAAAAGATGAATAGTGATATTAAGGTAGAGGGTAGTGAGGAGATGAAAAGGTAAGAGATGGAGAAAAGTTAGAGAAAGTGTAAATATAAAAAAAATAAGTGAATGTTAAAAATAATTATAGGAAAATTGAAAAGAAAAAAAAAAAAGATAATGATGTAAACGCTGAAGTGGATTAACTGAAACGTAATAATAATAAATGATACATTTTAGTTTTTTAGATATATATATATATATATATATAGATAGATGACCTAGGGGTAAATGTGAGTTTAAATGTTTTGAGACAGAGGGATAGGAATGACATTTAAATTTATAAAACCTCTCCCTCTATAAATAAAAGGCAAATCAACAAAGAAGGGAAAAATGTGGTGAGAAAAAATACCTTCTAGACACAATTTTTTTATTTTTTTATTTTTTTTTTATGAGAAGCTGTAGAGATAAATTAGGTTACTATACCTAACATATATCATCCCCTCATCATATATATATATATATATATATATATATATATCCTCCATAACACAAAATCCATAAATACCATGAATTTTTTTTTTTTTTTTTGAACGCCAAACTCATTGAAATTTCATTAATAGGGGCAACGGCCCATTGAAGCTACATCCAAGAGCACTTGGTTTACAATTACAGGGGAGTGTCTTCCACCCAAATAACAGTATCTGAAACTGATTTCGCATTCCTAGCCAATTGATGGGCAGCAACATTGCTATTCCTACCAGCATACTTTGCTTCCCAATCCTTAAAACTTCAGAGCATACTTACAGAGCTTTGTACCACTTTTTGGATAGAGATTGGGAATTGATTTACACCTGATAGAGCAAACATTACTGTCATGGAATCATCTTCCACAACCACTTCCCCAAGACCTAAATCCCTTGCTAGTATAATGATATAATCCCTTCCTCGGCTGCCTTGGCTTCCACCTCCAATACCTTGAATTGATCAACCATTAAATTAAATATGATTTTTGAAAGAAACCCTAACATGATGAGATGCATTGCTATGAAATGAAATATGATTTTTTTTTTTTAGTAAACAGTAATACTTATTAGAACACACACGAAAATAGTAATACTAGTGTTTTAAACCTGATTTATAATACATTATATAACCATAGTATAACTACAGAATAGTCTAACCTTTGTAGTTATAGATAGGGGTTATAAGCAACGGACACTAGACACACACAACCAATGTGGGATAAACATCCCTATTTTTTTTGAGTAAAAAGTAATACTTATTAGAACACACAAAAAAATAGTAATATTAGTGTTTTAAACCGGGTTTATAATATATTATATAACCAGATTACATGAGATGAAATATGATGCATATGCATGTCAGGGTTAGTTTATGATCATTGTATGAGATAATGCAAAAGGGTTTTGAATATATGATGAACATGCTTATCATTCTTGAATCTTAAAATGTCCAAATGATATAATTAAATGTTGATGACATTAATGAATGCGTGATTGTGTACAACATATGACTATTAAATCCTAAAAGGCTAAAGCCCCGTTTGGTATGCACACTTCAGCAACGTTATTTACTGTTTAAACACCCAAACATGTGGGCCTCATGCTGAACTATGTGTTTGGTAAGTGATTCAGAACAAGTGTTATTTGAGTTTATGTTTAACATATTACCGTAGAGAGTGAAGCACTCTGGGCCCACCTGACAGTAAACTCTCACTCTTCTCTCCCATGCGTCTGTGCAGATGGTCTCCTCTACCACGTGTCAGTGCATTGTGGCATCTCAGTAACATCTCTCCCACGCGTCAGTGCAGCGTGGCATCTCAATTCAAAACAGTGTTGTTGTCAGCTTTTTTTATTATTTTAAAAAAAAAAAAAAAAACACAAACCAATCACACAACTTATATTTCTAACACTAAAATATACTATTTGAAACACATTACCAAACGCATTTTTCTCTTTATGAATAATATAAATACGTATTTTTGACAACATTTTTTAAACTACATTATCCACATCATTTTAAACAACAATATTCAAACTTCTCTACCAAATGGCCACTAACTTTGGCTCGTATACATATTAAAATAGAAAGAAGAAAAATAAAACCATGATATTACAAAACCATGTTAACCCATAATATTACATAAAACTATGTAATACTTATTTATGGGAATATGCTAACAAAGAATATCCTCCTTTTCTTGCTTACAAAAATCGAATTGTAGTAGATGTACTCGAGGATGAGTTCAATTGTCACCCATGACCCATCTATAATATAATAATATTGTATGACTCTTTGTCTCGTTCAAACATCTGGAAACCTTTAACTTATTTTTTATTTACCTGAGATTATTGGAAGACATTACGGCACAAGTAAAATGTAATAGAAGTAAAATTTTAAAATAGAGAAAAAGAAAAAGAGAGCAACCTGTTTCATAGAGGGCTCAGGCAGAGAGTATTTAGATAGTGTCCATTCAGCAAAGATTATTTTTGTCAACTTATTTTACTATTCAGTTTATTTTTGGTATTATTCATGCATAGTATAGGCCAGGTTTGTAAACGCAGCTATAGGAAACACAGTTATATCCTATAGCTGCGTTTTGGGGTCTATAGCCGCGTTTTTGAAACGCAGTTATAGACCCCTTTTTGTAGTGATAAGTCTTACTGCACTTTTTGGTACTATTTATAGGTTCCGTTGTACTATTTCATCTAACTTTTACTTTTATCTACAGTATTTTCAGTAAAAAGTTTTCAGTTTCAGCAAAATAAGCGGATTCCATACGGACAATTAGAGATGTTTTGCAAAGACAAATGGGTTATTATGCAACTACCGCTACAGCTAGTAACATCGCACCTTCTACAATTAGAGACTTTATTGTTTCATATTAGAACTATGCCTAATGTTTTAAATGATATTGATCATCTATCTCTATATAGATTTATCTTAAGTAGAACCTCTATTGACTATATTTCTGATTTGAAAAAAAGTGAAGATGCAAGATGGAGGATTTCAGACTTGGCACTAAAGAAAGCTGCTTTGCAACTTTAATTTCTTCACCCCAAAACTTAAGAAAGAGGGTTTACTCAACAATGTTACCACTTATTCTTCTCACTGTTAACTGAGTGATGTTGGACTAGATCACTTAAGCAATCACACCATTCAAATGTGAATATTCCAACAAGAGGAGAGCTAAAGCTTAAAAGAGGTAAACTGTTGGAAGCTGAGAGGCTCCTCCCAGTTTTGAGCGTCAAAAGAACGCAATGGTGCATTTAACCCTTTCTGGTGAAAAGATGCTCACAAAGTAGAAGCAAAGCTTGGGCCACATGGAAAGAACGGAAGGTGAGGCCCTTCTAAAAGTCATTGCTTTATGAATTAAATTCCATATTGCTTTTTTTTTTTTAACTTCATGTGGAAATTATTTTGTCTGGCTTTATAATTGATAACTTGATATTGAGCCGCAGTCTTGCCCAAGGTATCTATTTCAACATTGTCAGTCTTTCACCTCACTTAATGCTTCTTTATATAAAAGCAAAAAACTCATGCAGGAGAGTATGAGATTCCGTCATGTAGCGTGTTGTATGAATAGTATTTCATTTAGGCATTCACATCATCCCATCTTCTTATCAATGACCAGTTTAACTCATAAATGTAAAAGATGAAGAGATTTGGTTCTACCCCCTTTTTCAACTTCTTGAACTCTTCCACTTCAAATTTCATTAATTTAAAAAAATAAAAAGTTTTCTCCATTCAATGTTAGTTTTTCACGTTATAACACAAATTATTTTATAATTTAGTTTCACAAAATATTGAAGAGCCGAAAACGAGAGAGAGAGAGAGAGAGAGAGAGAGAGAGAGAGAGAGAGAGTGTGTCAGTGCCAAGAAGAACATGAAATTGGATTTGGTTTTAGGTGCATATGATCTAAACCTGTCAACAACTCTATCAAAGCTTGATGCAATGCCTCAACAACATTTGGGGTTTCTTAAAGGTATGTTTAGGGAAGACATAGAGCTTTTATATGCGTTATTTGTTTTTATTTATATTTTTGTGAAGTGCTTCATCTTTGTAAGTGATTAAGGTACTTAGATACATGCAAAATTAAACTTAAGATATGAAATGATATAATTTTATTTTTCTCTGTTCAATTCGTGTTATATTTTTAATCTCTGGACATGTATATTTAGTTTTGCAAATTATAAATTATAAATTATAAATCTTAGATGTTCAGCTTTCAAAGGTTCGTGTGTTTTCTTTATAAAAAAATAAATAATAAATAATCCTTTAAAAAAAGAAATAATAAGAATTTTTATATTGAAAATGTCAAATGTAAGAACCAAATATATGGATAAAAAAAATTCAATAGGCATTTAATGGCATTTTTAGGGTCTAATTAATTATGGTTACTTATATATGGATATATTGTATATATTTCAATTTTTTTTCTTCATTATTTTAATGACATATAATACATAATCAAAATTAATTTGGCAAACATTATAACACATGAGTATTATAAATAACTAACACACACATTTGGTGCGATAGTCACTTCACAAGTGTTTGTGAGGTGCAGGGGTAAGAATCGGGATTCAAGTCTCTAGAAAAGAACTTCACACACATACACATAGATTAGGCTAAAGTAGAAATTCTATCTAATATATATATATATATATTAAAATAACTATTAATGAACACGCGTATTGCGCAGGACATCCGTTAGTTATATAAATAACAGACCAGTACAGCCCAATGTATCTTAGTGTTCTGATGAGAAAAAGTAGCATAGAGACGTCTATCTGCCTGAAAAATAGCAGCATAAATCATGCTGAAGCAAGGAAACTATCATTGCAAAACGCCCTTGGTGTTCTTCAATATTCCTTGATTGTCAATCATTGTGTTCAGTATCACTTTCAGAATCTGCAGAAAACAAAGCCATCCAAGATTGCAGAACTTAGGTGACAGCTATAAAGCATATTTCTTCCTATCCCATATCACGTCCTTATTACAACTAGCTTTGTGATGGCCATTTTGAAAACATACGAAAACAACTGCAACTTCAATGCAATGAATATTTGCACAATTTCTCTTGGGACAATCAAACTATTTTGAACTATGATACCGGCTCTAACTAACATTATGGTGAAGACATGACTAACATCTCTCAGGAATTGTGTATTAGATTGAAAAATAATACCAGCCAATATATTGAAATCAAAATGACCATACACAAAATGGTCTGTCAGAGGGCTGCAATGGTCAGAATGGTACTGTATTATTCACTAGTAGCAAACAGGGTGATGCATATTCTCAATTATAGCTTTTCCAAGACTTTGGACAATTTCAAATTTAATTCAATAAAATTTCCGAGCAAAATATATATATACATATATATATATATATATATTTTTAAATCACTAACCATGAATGTACTGAAATTTAAATATTAGCCCTAAAATAAAACGGCCATTAATGGCCTTGGTTTGTCTAGGTTTCTAAGTAAAACATGATTAAAACCAAACACAAATCTAAATCCCTTGGGCCTACAAAAGTTACTGAAAATTCTCATTGCTAATCAACCAATTGCTATGGATACAATGAAACTATGTACATTACTATCTCCTATTATTTTTATTTTTATTTTATTATTCTCTTTAGTTGATACGGGTAACAATAATATATAGTGTAACGCACATAGCACAGTGAATGCAAGTATATGACAATGATTCTGCCCCTTAGCCCGTCTTCAATTAAATAATTCTTATGTGCATTTATACTTCCTCCCGCGCCCCCACCCCCCATCTTTTCTCACAGTAGATGCTTGTGCAGGTGTCTATGTGCAAGTACCAAAACCATAAAATTATGCTACTTACCGGATCTAACATCATCACTGATCTGGCCTCGTGCATGAATTTGATTCACCACCATTATAACCATCAACTTCCACCAATAGATATGAATAATGAGCAAGCAGAACAGAAGAGTATTGAACAAATAATAATATATAGATCCATCTATCATGTGCTTCTCCATGTCCAAGGTCAAAAGAACTTCATAGCTGCCAGAGAGAAATGAAACATAGCTGACCTCTTTAGGGAGAATAATCAAAAGCAGGGAAAGTACAATGGATAACTGTGTTTTTCATACATGTGACACTAAGAAATTCTAGTAGGAAAAGGCCACATCTAAAACTATACTCAAATTTAATGCACAATGGATAAATTCTTTGATGAGAAAAGCACAGTTCTGAAATTCATAGGAGAAAGATTTATTTTTTTGCTTAATACAACATGCCAAAACCACAAGTGCATGCAACACCTAGTTCCGCAGAGCAATATATAAACTCACACACCCCAACACACACACACGATATGGGAGAAAGATTTATATTGCAGAAACCTGAAGCAGCAATTAGAGTTGGAAAAACACACAAGGGTAGTCTCTTTACATTTAAAAAATAAATAAAAAGAAAAAAGAAAAAGAAGAACTGCCATTGAAAATTAAATGAAAAAAGCACATTTTGTCATCTTGTCCTGAAAAAATTAAAGGAGCGATCCTCAAATTCCTTATGGAAAAAAATGAGTTAAGTTATGCAAAATGATAATAATTGGTTTTACTCATGACCAGGCATCTGTATATGTAGTGCGCCCACACACACACACAAATTCATGATTTCTTATCAATATATAAACTTGTTGCTCATGCCACAATAGAACACTGGTAAGGAGGCTCTCAATAAGTATTGGTATATAGGTTCATGCTACATGTAAAAGTCACCTAGTGCTCCAAATTATCCAGAATGGGTAGTAGATAAGGCGGAGTACAGTCCAACATAAAACGAACGTGACGAAACAAATGCTTGCCATCCCCTCAAAGCCACTATATTTTGACATCTTTGCAACTTCCAGAATCACATCAGTTCCTTCATGGACAGCTAAAATAACTGAACCAACACGAGCAAACCTGCAGGTGGCAAAAGCAGATTAGATGAGCTAAAGAAGACAGTGCATCTTGTTAATCTAAAAGTTAGGAAATGTTTATATGTAAAATCATCAGCTGAAGAGCACGCCCAACATTTAATGATTCTTTTTAGCATGAAAAGATGAGGCTTTGCAGACAGCCATTAATCATTCCTTTTCATATGCAATCAGGATTTGCACACAATTCATCTTAAAGTAACAAAATGAAAAATCAAGCCTGAAGCCCTCTAAACGTACTTAAATATGTATGACAACGTGATTAATATAACAGTTGCTACATGATGAGCCACTGATACCAAAAAGTCTGAACGTCTTGTTTCCCAAAAGACCAAAGCAACGATGGAGTACAAATAAAATCCGGCAGAATACATGTACAATCCCTTCAATTTTAATCTGTCAATCAGAGCAAGAGGGGTTAATTATGTGGTTATGCCTAAACATATGAGATGCAAATCATTTTCATCAAGAAAAATTACATGAAAGATCAAACATTAAATTAAGCCAATTCTACAACTTGACTTTGACATTGATAAATGCCCTGTATGATGAGTGTGGGAAGTTACTTAATTTTCAGATCTGGCCAGACCTGATCTCCAGGTCCTACCCAAAAGTATTTGGTATTAGTGAACCATGGCTCATCATAGGTGACAGAAAGAGCCAGAAGCTCTTCAGAAAGAAAATAGATAAATTTCCATGCTGACTC
Source organism: Quercus lobata (assembly GCF_001633185.2). Taxonomy (NCBI): domain Eukaryota; kingdom Viridiplantae; phylum Streptophyta; class Magnoliopsida; order Fagales; family Fagaceae; genus Quercus; species Quercus lobata. The sequence continues at coordinate 21,664,431 of NC_044913.1, read as the reverse complement.
TTTGAATTTATTGATTTTCTTCCTCTTAACATCTGTTGAGACGTCCAATACAGCATGATTCTTTCCAAAAATCAATCGTCTAGCTAAATTCTGCAACAAGCAAACATCCGGTTCAAACTAAGCTAACCATTCCGATAAACAAGATCTTGTAAAGTGACTTTTTTAAATAAATTTTTTTTAAAAATACAGAAAGGAAACTCAATAATGTTTTTGAAGGGTTAATGAACTTCAGACTTTAGATGTCACACATAAGAAGGAACCATTTACTACAACTGAAAATAATAAAGACCACAGCATTCTTGCCAAATGAATGATAGTCACCAGCAAAGCACGCATATAAACATCATCACTCCATCAGGATAAGCTCAGATGGTCAGATTTGCACTCCATAAATTTCAATCGTTCACCAAGTCAGAGCTGACAGTGGTTCTAACAAAAGGAGTGTTTGCAGCTTGGTTGGCTCTATCTACAACTATGTGGGCATGATAGTAAATTTGCACCAGTTTTAGGGGAAGCATGGAGTGCAAGGGTTTGTTCATTCTAACATTTGCATTGTGTGCATACTTCAAAAATATTATTTTTTCTTACTTTCTAATAAAGACTCTAATTGCACTTGCACTTTTTTTCTCTATTTGATGAATTCTTGATACAGAACTTTTCAACATATCTTTAAACATAAATGTATCACTACAAGTCCTACAGTAACAAAAATTTTATTTCACTCCCTAGATAACAGGCAACTGATGCCATATAAAATAAAAGGTAAGGTAGATCACATGATAAATAATTCTTCTAGTGAGATTGACCATAATCATAATCTAAAAAAAGCATACTAAATACAAAACAGTTCAAAATGGAGCTCACACTAGAGTAATACAAACAAGTACATTTGAAGGAATAATACAAACAAGTCCAACTAGAAATGATCAAATCTGAACGATTAGTATCGGACTGAACTTTGCCGTACTTACATAACAGTAACAAAACAACAACACTTGACTATTTCTGTTATAAGAAAAAAAACAAACAAACAAAATCATAGGATAGTACTCTAAAAAAAGGATTAAGCATAGGAGACAAAACTGGTAAAGAATTTACCTCAAAAACATATCTGTCAAGAAAAAGGCGAACTGTAGGGAAGATGAGAGCTAAGAGGGGAACGAACACCAAGTCTTTGGGTATTGGGTATGATTCCTGCTCCCAACTAGTGGCCTTCAACACATCCATTTCAGTTTTTTTTTTGGTAAGGGAATTGAAGAGTTTTAGAGGCAGAGATGCAAGACCAGATATGGCTAACTGAGTTTGTATGCACATATTCAAGATTGAATGACTGACTTTTTAACAGAAAGTTCAAAGTTGATGCTGACTCCCAACTTTTTTGTTTCTCGCCGTGTTGGATGGGCATTGGCTCATGTAATTTCAGAGTGAGTTGCTACGACGTCGGATTGAGATCAGGCACAATTCCTTTTCTTTTCTTTTCTTTTTTTCATACAATTTTTTGCTTCTTTCATATATATATATTTTACTTTTAACCTTTTAAGCATTTTTTACTCTTTTTTTTTTTTTTAATTCAAAAATTGAGATTGAGTGTGTGTTTGGATTGCGGCAGTCCAGGGATGAATGCATGTTTTGCATTTTTTTGGCTGATCTCATGGCACTGTTCATGGATTAGCCAATCGCCAATAAAACCAACAACAATGTTTTATGGTTTACAAATTATTTTTCTACAATATTTTCAGCAATAAGTTTTCAGTTTTCAGCAAATAAGCGGTATCTAAATACGCCCTGAATGTAGCTTTTTTTACTCTCAATCTCAATTATGAAAAGCTATTGCATATAGTGCTAGTGCAATACTTATCTTAATTAACATTTAGCTCCCTAGGGCCATCACAATTGAAAGTAAGAATAGTATGTGGGTGTCTCTAGACTTTTTACCAACATTTGGGTGGTCTAATTAGTAAAATATCGGGCCAACAACTCTCAAGACTTGAATTCAAGCCTCAACAACTAACTATGTGTTGTTGCTTCTTATATCTCATCTCCATCTCAAATGATTCAAAAAATAATAAGTGAATTTCTCACAAATTGGGAGTATGGGGTCTTGTCTGGAAGCAGATAGGGTGTTACTATGGTCATGTCCAGGTAAGGAAGCTATATTGGTCACCCCTTTTTAACCCTTTTTTTTTAACCCAAAAAAAAAAAAAAAGTCTCTAGACTTGGATTTGTAACCATTAGTGATCTCTTTCTCTCTTGACTTTTCGCTTGGATATTAACCCATTTTAGTGATTTTTTTTTTTTTTTTTTTTTCTATATGTATCTATATTTTTATATATAGAAAGGGCCAATGGCTTATCCACAGTACCTTTTCGGTTTATTCAATTTGCTAGAGCAAAACTCACTGTTTGATGCTTTTGTTCTAGTTTATTATTTATTTTTATTTTTTAAACACTGAGTTTAGTTTGAAGTTTGGACTTTGCTTTATATATATATATATATATACTAGATTCATCACACGCGTCTTACGCCTACAATAATGTTCTTTTTAGTGTTATAATATATAAAAGTGATATATAAATAACCCTGTGTTAAAAAAAAAAAAAAAAAAGGGTAAGGTAACGTGGAATAATGTTAAAAAATGAGAAAGAAATAATGTCCTACGTTTTAGGCCGAATGGAAAAAATAAAGAAAAAAACCTAAAACTTAGGATCAATAAATTACTCTTTTAATCTGTTTGTATTTTTTTTAATTTATAATTATTTAACTAAAAGATAGAGGTATTTTAGAGAGTTTAAGAATTTGTGAAAGGATATTTTAGTATGCAAAATGTTGAAACCCAATAAGGAATCATGTTATTAATAGTATAGATATAAGCAGGCACGACATTTTTTATTTTTTTTTAATTTTAAAATAATAAACTATTGACACAAAAAATTGTCACAATATTTTCTCTATTTTTGAGGTGTCAGTTCCTTATAGGTCAAAATAATAAAATAAAATATCATAAAGTATTGTGAAAATGTTGTAGCATTTTGTTGTATTTCTAGAATTTTTTTTTTGTCAATTTTATTAAGCCAGAATTCACTATTTTACATGCAATTTCTTGGGTTTACTTTTTGTATTTTTGGTTCTTTTTTTAAACACCGTTTTAAGTATATATAAAAAAAATTACAAAAAAAAAAAAAAAAAAACACATAGTTTTACACACGAAAAACAACTTGGGAAAAAAAAAACACTTTCCATCTTTTGCATTCCTGATAGTTCACAATTCTCTCCCGACACTTTAAAATCAAGCAATTTCCCCCTTAATATTTTGGAAACGAGTAAATACCTCATACTTTACTTTCTCTTAGTTAAACCCTGATGATGTAAAAAATCATCAGTGAGTCGAACAGTCCTCACGTGTTCTTGGTAGAACCTAGGAAACGAAAACACAGAGAAGACCTTACAAAGAGTACTGGTGTGGTACCGGCCAGATACCTTCTGAAAGTTAAGTTAGAAAGAGAATTTTTACAATTCTAGAGTGTTAGAGCTGGGGAATTGTGCGTACCTTGATTTATGAGGGCTTTGAGGTTTTTATAGTAGTGTAGAGCTAACCTCCATTTCTTGGTGGAGAAGATATTTCCTTGTAGAGAAGATTCTCATTAATAATCGTATTTTATAAGATCCTTTCCTTGTAGGGATTCCTCTAATTATGGTCAGGCGTAGAATGTAAGATATTTCAATACTAGGATTTTTGGAGACCGGCTTCAAAAAACTGTCTCCCTTGGATCCGTCTACTATAAGGAGTCCATCCATCGCCCTGCCTTTCCATCCAGGTTATGAGCCCGTCTACTAATTCTTTGGTTGGTAGAATAACTAAGCCGTCTATTTTGGTGACTCCGTCACTTATGACTACATCCGTTAATTGGATTCGTCTGCTTTGGGATTTATCCCTTTCAGTTGCCCCTTCGCTCCATAGGTCCGTTACCTGGTATTCTAGACGGACATGTGGGGTGACTGCTTCACCTAGTTCTAGGGAGTTGTGTTTTGATTGACAAGGTAGTTAAGAGTCATAAATGCTGAGGGGACAAGTGACACAATTTTAGTGGTTGGTTACTCGAATTGAAGAGTGGCTTCATCTTGCGCGCGATTTCTCTATATATATGTGGCCTTCCTCCTTCATTTCTACCTTTTATTGTTGATTCCCAGTGTCATAGCTCGACCGTTGCCTACGAGAATCCGTCGATCCGTCATCTCAGCGCATCCATTCACCGTACCACTCCCATCTTCTATTTGCACCGTACACCTATAAGTGCTCTCGTCCTATATATATCTTTCCTTATTCCTTCTTTTCCTTAAGTCTTATGTGCTCCGTTGTGTATATAGACCTGTAGAGTCTTAGGAATTTCTCTATCATTTGTAGGTGGGATAGATGTTTAGTAAAGCATTAAGTGAACAGTCATGTGTCCGCGAAGGAGCGGGCTACGATGAAGTGTACCCATCAGGTCAAGGCGACCCCGACTCCTCATACCTTGAAAGGAATCCGTCTGCTAATTCATCTTTCGAGGAGGAAGATGAGGATTTGGACAAAGAAGGTCAAGGAGTGATGTGGATGAAGTTCCAGGCGACGAGGAGAGCGACGAGTCTTCGCTTAGAATTGTTGTTAGCCTCGACGGCCTTAGGAACTTCGTCCTCCCCCTAATATGGACGGTCAACAATTTTAGTTCGACCATACAAAGAAGTCACTTCAACACCTTACAAGATAGGTACCAAATTCCTGTTGATATCCCCATCTATTTGACACACAAATTTGAGAAGTGCACTTCACCATCGTCTGGCCCAATATTTAGGGTTAGTCGTCACCCAGATTGCTCTAAATGCTTGGAGAATCTTTCTTGGTGCCGAGGTATTGTATGGGGTCTTAAGTAAAAGGAGTTGTCGCTTAACCGTGGAGGAGTTCTTCCACTGTTATCAACCTTTGAGATAACTAAGTCTTAGGGCATCTATATTTTCCTGGCATGGAAACCATTGCTAAGGTTAGTGTACGAGACCCTTGACTCCAACTGGAACTAGAAGAACCGTTATTTTTTCGTCTAGGGAGACAATTGGGTGTGCTACCCTAATGAACGGTAGGACATGTCCATTTTAGATAGAACTTGGGGTATGTTGCCCCCGTCTAGTAGGTGTCCACTTACACCTATTTATTACAGTTTAACTTGTGGCCCATCTTTAACTATTCTTATTTGTAACCTTCTTCTAACTCTTTGCAAGGGCTGTTGATGATGAAAGGTCTGAAGGACTGTTGTCTGGCCCGAGAGTAATGAGTCAACCACTTGAAGGAGAAAGTTCAGACTGCCGAGACGAAGTTGAATGAGCTTAGGGCTTGGAAAGAAACACAAGTGAAAAAGCTAGCAATGACCAAGAAAGCTCTAGAAGAGTCAAAGAGTCTTGCTGATGAACTGAAGAAAGTGCTCTAGGACAAGGAGGGGAGATTTCCACATTCAGGGAGCAAGTCTATTAGGCTAAGGAAGACGGGAAGACAGAGTTCCGTAACTCTAACAGCTTTCTTATCGAGCTTAGTGACTACTATGACAATGGTTTTCAGGAGTGCCTCCGTCAAGTTAAAATACTTTACCCCGATCTAGATGTGTTGCAAGTGTCTCTGGACAATGTGGCCTAGACTCCGGCTAGAACCGTCGACCATAAAGGTACAGATGAGATGTTCGAGGCCAGCCCCATGCCTAACATTCAGGGTGAAGGTAAGGCAGCTCCTGAAGATGGGCAGGTCAAGTCCATTGGGGATGAGACCCATTTTATTGGAGAGGAGGATGAGCCATCTGGGCATGAACAAGTAGTGAATGAAAAGACCCTCGTCGACCAGCCTTAGTAGTTTTGTTAACTAGTCTCTTTGTTTTCTATCTTTGTATAAGGAAATCCTTGTTGAAAACGATGTTCATGTGATTTTTTAACATTGCTCACTAGTTTCGGGTTTTTACTTTATAAGTTTATTTATCTTAGAGTTTCTGTCTATCTTCAAAATTTTTAGCTTTTCAGCCTATCAGTCTTTAAGGCATCCGTCAATGCTTCAGGACTTGTTTTACTTTATAAGTAACATCATCCATCCACCTTTGGATTTTAATAAATAACTTTCTAGCTTATCGTCCGTCTTCCTTATATACGAGGCTTTAATAAACCTTCTAGTGTTGCAATGATCCGTTCATTTCATAAATTGGACTTAACAGGTTTCTCAAGGTACTCTTGGGTATCCCTAAATCCATCTACTTAAGGACTTATGTAATTTTCAAGCTCACCCTTTGGGGTTTCAATAAGGACTTATAAATCTTAGGTTACCCCTTGGTGTTTCTTTGAATCCGTCCACTTAAGGACATATAGATTTCAAGTTATCTCTTGGGATTTTTGAATTCGTCCACTTAAGGATTTATATAAATTTCAAGTTATCCCTTGGGATTTATTTGTATCCATCCACTTAAGTATAAATTTCAAGTTATCCCTTGGAATTTTTGAATCCGTCCACTTAAGGACTTATATAAATTTCAAGTTATCCCTTAGGATTTCCTTGTATTTATCCACTTAAGGACTTAGTCGTAGATGCGGTTTTGTAGAAATATAAATAAATAAATAAATATATATATATATATATATATATATATATGTATGCGCATGATATATCTAAATAACTCCTCTTATTATGGTAAACAAGTGCATAAGCTAAAAGTGCTATAAACAATAAAAATGACTAAGAAGAAATAGACTAGAAATGAGGAGTGGTGGTCTGTATGCTATAGTCTACTAGTAATATTTTTTAGGTGCTCCGTGATCCATGGGTAATACAATTTTTGACCGTCGAGTGTTTCCAGGTGATAGGTGCCTTTCCTCTGCCACAAAGTGATTCTGTAGGGTCTTTCCTAATTGGACCTTAGCTTTCCTTGAGAGGGATCTCTTGTGATGCTCGTCACCTTCCTTAGGACAAGATCTCCAACTTGAAAGTCTCTGTACCTAACTTTGGTATTATAGTGCTTGGCCATGAGGTCCTGGTATCGTGCTAATCTTTGTTCGACTATTGCTCTAACCTCATCTACTAGGTCCAGCTGTAGGCGCATGGCCTCATCATTTCTACTCTCATCATGATTCTCCACTATGAAGCTTGTGAGTCTGATCTCAGCAGGGATAACAGCTTCGTTCCAGTATGTTATTCGGAAGGGTGTTTCCCTGTAGGTGTTCTTGTTGTTGTCCTGTATGCTTATAGTACACTTGGCAACTCGTTTGGCCATATACCCTGTGCCCCCTTAAGCTGAGTCTTGATGATTTTGAGTAAGGATTGGTTCGTGACCTCAACTTGCCTGATGGCCTGAGGGTAGGCGGGTGAGGAGTAATGATTCCTAATTTCCAATTGTGAGCAAAAATCCCTGAATGACTGGTTGTCGAACTGCTTTCCGATGTCTGAGACCAAGACTCTAGGGATTCTATACCTGCAGATAATTTTTCTCCAGACGAAGTTTCGTACATTTTTCTCTGTGATGGTGGCTAGTTCTACAGCTTCCACCCATTTTGTAAAGTAATCTATGCCAACCACTAGGAACTTAAGTTGTCTTATTGCAGTTGGAAATGAGCTCATGATGTCCAGCCCCCACTGAGCAAAAGGCCGTAGGGTTGTCATCGGAGTAAGCTCTTCTATTGGCTGTTTAATGATGTTGCTGAACCTTTAACACTTGTCGCAGGTTTTAACATAAGCTTGGGCATCCTTCTGCATGGTAAGCCAATAGTAAAAGGCCAATAGTAAAAGGTCCAGCCCCTACTAAGCAAAAGGCCACAGGGTTGTCTTTGAAGTGAGCTCTTCTATTGGTTGTTTAATGATGTTGTTGAACCTTTGACACTTGTCGCAGGTTTTAACATAAGCTTGGGCATCCTTCTGCATGGTAGGTCAATAGTATCCTGCTTAAATCAACTTGTGTACTGATAACCGTGATCCCGAATAGTTCCCGCAGATTCCTTCGTGAACTTCCTTTATGACATAATCTGCTTCCTCGGTAGTTAGGCATCTTAGGTACGATCGGGAGAATCCTCTTTTATACATGATGTCTTTTATTATGACGAATCGTGCCACCTGAACCTTCAACTTCCTTACGGCCTCTTTACCGTCGGGTAGTGTGCCATCTCTCAAATACGAAACTATTAGTGTGGTCCAGTTGCCTTCCAAACCTATTTCCTGCATAACCATGCCATCTATTATAGGCAAAAGTTGAACAAAAGAAAGTACCTTAATAGAGATGAGCATGTGTTCTACTGATGCGACCTTGGCAAGGTGGTCTGCTTGCTCATTCTCTTCCCTTAGGATTTGAACAAACTTGGCCTAAAGGTCATTCTCTACCCGCTTCCTTACTTGCTCTAGGTACTTCTTCATCCGTTCACCTTTGCACTCGTAGTCACAGTTCACCTAACTCGTGATTACTAAGAGTCGCAATAAACAATGATACTTGTGGCTTTTGCTACTTTAGCAAGGTCCAGTCCTACCACTAAGGCTTTAAACTCTGCCTCATTGTTGGTTGTAGTAAGTTGAGACAAACCATGCACTCGATCTCGTCCCTTTTTGAAGAGTGGATCATTATTCCCGCACTACTAGCTTGCCTGTTGGATGATCTGTCCGTATAGATACTCCATTGAGAATGCTCATCTGCTCCCGAGACTTCCATATTGGTGAATTCCACGATGAAGTCAATAACTACTTGTCCTTCACTACAGTGTGTATGCGATATTGTATGTCGAATTCACTCAACTCAATCGCCCATAGTGTTATTCGTACGGTGGCTTTCGGATTACTCATTACTCTTCGTAGGGGTTTGTCTGTCAGGACAACCACTGTATGGGCCTGGAAATAGGGTTTAAGTTTGTGAGCTGTGGTAATTAGGGTGAAGACTAACTTCTCCATCAAGGGCTATCTTTCCTCTGCACCCTGGAGCACTCAGCCAGTGTAGTACACAGGTTTCTGCACCCTTTCCTCTTCTCTAACTAAGGCCACACTGACTGTAGCTAGGGAAATGGCCAAATAGAGAAATAACTCCTCTTCAGGTTTGCAAGGACTTAGCAACGGTGGGGAAGAAAGGTACACTTTTAAGTCCTCAAACGCTTATTGACATTTGACCATCCATTCGAAGGACTTCTTCAATGTGCGGAAGAAAGGCAGGCATTTATCCATTACTCTCGATACAAAATTGTTCAGTGCCGCTACCTTGCCATTGAGATTTTGCACTTCCTTTACATTATTAGATGGTGTCATCTCTATTATGGCCCAAATCTTGTCTAAACTGACTTCAATGCCCTTTTGAGACACCATGAATCCTAGGAATTTTTCAGCCGTTACCCCAAATGCGCATTTGCTTGGATTGAGTTTCATATTATAAAAATGGAGTGTATTGAAGGTCTCCTTAAGGTCTTCCAAATGATGATCTTCCCTTCGACTTTTCACCAGCATATCGTCCATGTAGATTTGGACGTTCCTTTCAATTTAATATGCAAACATCTTGTTCATGAGCCTCTGATATGTCGCTCTTACGTTCTTGAGACTGAATGACATCACTTTATAACAGAAGAGGCCTTGGCTGGTGATGAATGAAGTTTTCTCCTGGTCAGCCTCATCTAACTTGATCTAGTTGTAACCAGAGAAAGTATCTATGAAGCTCAATAACTAGTGCCTCGTTATTGAGTCCACCAGGACATCAATCTGTGGGAGTGGGTAGCTATCTTTGGGGCAGACCTTATTTAAGTCCATGAAATCTACACAAATCCTCAACTTTTCGCTGGCCTTCTTAACCATTACCACATTGGCTAGCCAGTCGGGATAGTATACCTCCTTTATGAACTCTACATCTTGCAACTTGCAAACTTCTCCCGCTATAGCTTTGTCTCGCTCTTGGGCAAACACTCTCTTCTTCTAGTGAATAGGGGGAAAAGAGTGTGATATGTTTAACCTGTGAACCATGACTGAGGGGTCGATTCCAGCATGTCTTCATGGCTTTAGGCAAAGACATCCTAGTTCTCTCTTCGGAAGGTCATGAGCGATTCACGAATAGGTGGATTGGCGAAGGTGCCAATCCTGATTGTCCGCTCAGGTGTGGAGTCATCGAGAAGTATCTCCTCCAACTCCTTAATGGGTTCTGTAATCGTCTATTACTCTTCTATGCTCAACACTTGTAAATGGTCATCCATCTCCAACATTGCTATGTAGCATTTACATGTTGCCACTTGGCCTCCACGTACCTCTCCTACCCCATATTCAGTGGGGAACTTGATCATTAGGTGATAGGTTGAAATCACGACCTTCCACAAATTGAGTGTAGGTTGACTCAGTATGGCATTGTAAGCAGATGAGCAGTTGACGACAAGGAAAGTGACATCCTTAGTGATTTATTGAGGGTAATCTCTAGCCATTACAGGTAGTGTAATTGCCCTGATGGGGTATACTTTCGTGCTTTCGAACCCAATGAGTGGTGCATTGGTCGATACAAGTTATTCTTTCTCGATTCTCATTTGCTAGAATGCTGGTAATATAGGATATTAACCAAGCTTCCATTATTGACTAGGACCTGATAGGTGTTGTAGTCTCCCACCTGTATGCTAACAGTGAGTGCATCATCATGGGGGTGGTGGAGACGTCGGACATCTTCCTCTGAAAATCCAACTATGGTTTTATTCACCCACACCATCTTTAGGATAAACCCCGTCAACTAGACGTTCTGAACCATCCTAAGGTAGGTTTTTCATGTCATACTAGTCGAGCTAGATGCTATGGTGCCCCCTACTATCATCCTTATGTCCCTTAAGGGCAACCTTGGGTGCTCGTCACTCATCCTACCAGCCTGTTCTTGCGGCAGGATGTGATCTATTCTTTCTTTGCTGATGAATCGTTGTAGCTTTCCCTGTCTTATGAGGGCCTCGATCTGTTGCTTCAAGTCATAGCATTCAGATGTGTTGTGACCGTAGTCACGATGAAAACAGTAGTACTTGTCTTTGGACCTCCTGTTAGGATCTCCCTTTAACTTTCCAAGCCACATCAAGGTCATATCATCCTTGATCTGCATCAAGACCTAATCGATCGAGGTCGTCAGCAGGGTGAAATTAGTAAACCTTTTTGTGGGCGGTTTGGAGTGCCTATCCTCCTGTTGGTCTCTGGTCCTAGTCATCTTTCGCCCTCTTTCCTGATGCGCATCTTCCTGACTATTCCTTCTTTTTGAGTTTTTCCTCCTAGGCTAGTAGTGCATCTTCTGCGTTTATGTACGTAGTGGCTCGATAAAGTACATTTGACATGGTTTTTGGGTCATTTTTGTATAAGGAGAACAAAAACTTTCCCTTCCGCAAGCCATTGGTAAAAATAGCAACAAGTATCTTGTTATCAGTTTTATCTATCGAAAGGGCTTCTTTGTTAAAGCATGCATTGTAGGACCTCAGTGTCTCGTCCTCCCGTTGCTTGATGCTCATCAGGCATGCAGTGGATTTCTTGTACTTGTGCCCCCCTATAAAGTGCGATGCAAACTATGCATTTAGCTCTCTGAAGGTACTGATGGAGTTAGGTGTCAATCTATTGAACCATACCCTAGAGAGAGAGAGAGAGAGAGAGAGAGACAGAGACAGAGAGAGAGAATCAGTGCCAAGAAGAATATGAAATTAGATTTGGTTTTAGGTGCATATGATCTAAACCTATCAACAACACTACCAAAGCTTGATGCAATGCCTTAGAAACATTTGGGGTTTCTAAAAGGTATGTTTAGGGAAGACATAGAGCATTTATATACGTTATTTGTTTTTATTTATATTTTTGGGAAGTGTTTAATCTTTGTAAGTGATTGAGGTACTTTGATACATGCAAAATTAAACTTATGATATGAAATAGTATAATTTTATATTTCTCTGTTCAATTCGTGTTATATTTTTAATCTCTTGACATGTATATTTAGTTTTGCAAATTAAAAATTAAAAACCTTAAATCTTAGATGTTCAGCTTTCAAAGGTTCATGTGTTTTCTTTATATATATATATATATATACTTTAAAAAAAGAAATAAAAATTTTTATATTGAAAATGTCAAATGCAAGAACTAAATATATGGATAAAAAAAATCAATAGGCATGTAGTGGCATTTTTAGGGTCTAATTAATTATGGTTACTTATATATGGATATATTGTATATATTTCAATTTTTTTTCTTCATTATTTTAGTGACATATAATACATAATCGAAATTAATTTTGCAAACATTATAACATGAGTATTATAAAATAACTACCACACACCTTTGGTACGATGGTCACTTTACAAGTGTTTGTGAGGTGTTAGGCTAAAGTAGAATTCCTATCTAATATATATATATATATATATATATATTAAAATAACAAATAATGAACACGCGTATTGTGCAGGACATCCGCTAGTTATATAAATAACAGACCAGTACAGCCCAATGTATCTTAGTGTTCTGATGAGAAAAAGTAGCATAGAGACGTCTATATGCTTAAAATCACCAGCTTCCACCTTATTTGTAAATATCTGCACGAAGAATAGCAGCATAAATCATGCTGAAGCAAGGAAACTATCATTGCAAAAAGCCCTTGGTGTTCTTCAATATTTCTTGATTGTCAATCATTGTGTTCAGTATCACTTTCAGGATCTGCAGAAAACAAAGCCATCCAAGATTATAGAACTTAGGTGACAGCTATAAAGCATATTTCTTCCTATCCCATATCACATCCTTATTACAACTAGCTTTGTGATGGCCATTTTGAAAACATAAGAAAACAACTGCAACTTCAATGCAATGAATACTTGCACAATTTCTCTTGGGACAATCAAACAATTTTGAACTATGATACCGGCTCTAACTAATATTATGGTGAAGTCATGACTAACATCTCTCAGGAATTGTGTGTTAGATTGAAAAATAATACCAGCCAATATATTGAAATCAAAATGACCACACACAAAATGGTCTGTCATAGGGCTGCAATGGTCAGAATGATACTGTATTATTCACTAGTAGCAAACAGGGTGATGCATATTCTCAATTATAGCTTTTCCAAGACTTTGGACAATTTCATATTTAATTCAATAAAATTTCCGAGCAATATATATATATATTTTTAAATCACTAACCATGAATGTACTGAAATTTAAATAGTATCCCTAAAATAAAACGGCCATTAATGGCCTTGGTTTGTCTAGGTTTCTAAGTAAAACAAGATTAAAACCAAACAAAAATCTAAATCACTTGGGCCTACAAACATTACTGAAATTTCTCATTGCTAATCAACCAATTGCTATGGATACAATGAAACTATGTACATTACTATCTCCTTTTATTTTTATTTTATTATTCTCTTTAATTGATACGGGTAACAATAATATATAGTATTATGGAAATGATTCTGCCCCTTAGCCCGTCTTCAATTAAACAATTCTTATGTGCATTTATACTTCCTCCCCCACCCCCACCCCCATCTTTTCTCACAGTAGATGCTTGTGCAGGTGTCTATGTGCAAGTACCAAAACCACAAAATTATGCTACTTACCAGATCTAACATCATCACTGATCTGGCCTCCTGCATGAATTTGATTCACCACCATTATAACCATCAACTTCCACCAATAGATATGAACAATTAGCAAGCAGAACAGAAGAGTATTGAACAAATAATAATATATAGATCCATCTATCATGTGCTTCTCCATGTCCAAGGTCAAAAGAACTTCATAGCTGCCAGAGAGAAACGAAACATAGTTGACCTCTTTAGGAAGAATAATCAAAAGCAGGGAAAGTACAATTGTTCATATGTTCAGAGTAGATAAACATATAGAAGGAAACAGTTGTTTACTACATCCAAGCAGATGAATAACTGTGCTTTTCATACAGGTGACACTAAGAAATTCTAGTAGGAAAGGGCCACATCTTAAACTATACTCAAACTTAATGCACAACGGATAAATTCTTTGATGAGAAAAGCACAGTTCTGAAATTCATTGGAGAAAGATTTATATTGCAGAAACCTGAAAGAGCAATTAGAGTTGGAAAAAAACACAAGGGGACTCTCTTTACATTTAAAATAAATAAATAAATAAATAAATAAAGAAAAAGAAGAACTGCCATTGTAAATTAAATGAAAAATGCACTTATTGTCTTCTTGTCCTGAAAAAATTAAAGGAGTGATCCTCAAATTCCTTATGGAAAAAAATGTGTTAAAGTTATGCAAAATGATAATAATTGGTTTTACTCATGACCATGCATCTGTACATGTAGTGCACCTACACACACACACATAAATTCATGATTTCTTATCAATATATAAACTTGTTGCTCATGCCACAATAGAACACTGGTAAGGAGGCTCTCAATAAGTATTGGTATATAGGTTCATGCTACATGTAAAAGTCACCTAGTGCTCCAAATTATCCAGAATGGGTAGTAGATAAGGCGGAGTACAGTCCAACACAAAACAAACGTGAAGAAACAAATGCTTGACATCCCCTCAAAGCCACTATATTTTGACATCTTTGCAACTTCCATAATCACGTCATTTCCTTCATGGAGAGCTAAAATAACTGAACCAACACGAGCAAACCTGCAGGTGGCAAAAGCAGATTAGAAGAGCTAAAGAAGACACAGTGCATCTTGTTAATCCAAAATTTAGGAAATGTTTATATGTAAAATCATCAGCTGAAGAGCATGACCAACATTTAATGATTCTTTTTAGCATGAAAAGACAAAGATGAGGCTTTGCAGGCGGTCGTTAATCATTCCTTTTCATATGCAATCAGGATTTGCACACAATTCATCTTAAAGTAACAAAATGAAAAATCAAGCTAAAAGCTGAAGCCCTCTAAACGTACTTAAATATGTATGACAACGTGATTAATATGAAAGTTGCTACATGATGAGCCATTGATACCGAAAAGTCTGAACGTCTTGTTTCCCAAAAGACCAAAGCAAAGATGGAGTACAAATAAAATCCGGCAGAATACATGTACAATCCCTTCAATTTTAATCTGCCAATCAGAGCAAGAGGGGTTAATTATGTGGTAATGCCATATGAGATGCAAATCATTTTCATCAACAAAAATTACATGAAAGATCAAACATTAAATTAAGCCAATTCTACAACTTGAATTTGACATTTATAAATGCCCTGTATGATGAGTGTGGAAAGTTACTTAATTTTCAGATCTGGCCAGACCTGATCTCCAGGTCCTACCCAAAAGTATTTGGTATTAGTGAACCATGGCTCATCATAGGTGACAGAAAGAGCCAGAAGCTCTAGAGAAAGATAATAGATAAATTTCCATGCTGACTCTTTGAATTTATTGATTTTCTTCCTCTTAACATCTGTTGAGACGTCCAATACGGCATGATTCTTTCCAAAAATCAATCGTCTAGCTAAATTCTGCAACAAGCAAATATCTGGTTCAAACTAAGCTAACAATTCCGATAAACGAGATCTTGTAAAGTGACTTTTTTAAATAAAATTTTAAAAAAAATGCAGAAAGGAAACTCAATAATGTTTTTGAAGGGTTATTGAACTTCAGACTTTAGATGTCACACATAAGAAGGAACCATTTACTACAACTGAAAATAATAAAGACCGCATCATTCTTGCCAAATGAATGATAGTCACCAGCAAAGCACGCATATAAACATCATCACTCCATCAGGATAAGCTCAGATGGTCAGATTTGCACTCCATAAATTTCAATTGTTCACCAAGTCAGAGCTGACAGTGGTTCTAACAAAAGGAGTGTTTGCAGCTTGGTTGGCTGTATTTACAACTATGTGGGCATGATAGTAAATTTGCACCAGTTTTAGGGGAAGCATGGAGTGCAATGGTTTGTTCATTCTAACATTTGCATTGTGTGCATACTTCAAAAATATTATTTTTTCTTACTTTCTAATAAAGAATCTAATTGCACTTGCACTTTTTTGCTTTATTTGATGAATTCTTGATACAGAACTTTTCAACATATCTTTAAACATAAATGTATCACTACAAGTCCTACAGTAACAAAAATTTTATTTCACTCCCTAGATAACAGGCAACTGATGCCATATAAAATAAAAGGTAAGGTAGATCACATGATAAATAATTCTTCTAGTGAGATTGACCATAATCATAATCTAAAAAAAGCATACTAAATACAAAACAGTTCAAAATGGAGCTCACACTTGAGTAATACAAACAAGTACATTTGAAGGAATAATACAAAAAAGTCCAACTAGAAATGATCAAATCTGAACAATTAGTATCGGACTGAACCTTGCTGTACTTACATAACAGTAACAAAACAACAACAGTTGACTTTTTCTATTATAAGAAAAAGACAAAAAAAAAAAACAAACAAACAAAATCATAGGCTAGTACTCTAAAAAAAGGATTAAGCACAGGAGACAAAACTGGTAAAGAATTTACCTCAAAAACATATCTGTCAAGAAAAAGGCGAACTGTAGGGAAGATGAGAGCTAAGAGGGGAACGAACACCAAGTCTTTGGGTATTGGGTATGATTCCTGCTCCCAACTAGTGGCCTTCAACACATCCATTTCAGTTTTTTTTTTTTTTTTTTTTTTTGGAAGGGAATTGAATAGTTTTAGAGGCAGTATGGCTAACTGAGTTTGTGTGCACACAGTCATGATTGAATGATTGACTTTTTTTAACGGAAAGTTCAAAGTTGATGCTGACTCCCAACTTTTTTGACTCTCGCCGTGTTGGATGGGTATTGGTTCATGTAATTTCAGAGTGAGTTGCTACGACGTCGGATTGAGATCAGGCACAATTCCTTTTCTTTTCTTTTCTTTTTTTTTTTTAATACAATTTTTTTTACTTCTTTCATATATAAATATATATATATATATTTTTTTTTTTTTACTTTTAACCTATTAAGCATTTTTTACTCTTTTTTTTTTAATTCAAAAATTGAGATTGAGTGTGTGTTTATTTTCAGCAATAAGTTTTCAATTTTCAGCAAATAAGCGGTATCCAAACACGCCCTGAATGTAGCTTTTTTTTTACTCTTAATCTCAATTATGAAAAGCTATTGCATATGTTGCTAGTGCAATACTTATCTTAATTAACATTTAGCTCCCTAGGGCCATCACAATTGTAAGTAAGAATAGTATGTGGGTGTCTCTAGACTTTTTACCAACATTCGAGTGGTCTAATTGGTAAAATATAGGGCCAACAACTCTCAAGACTTAAATTCAAGCCTCAACAACTAGCTATGTATTGTTACTCCTTATATCTCATCTCCATTTCAAACGATCCAAAAAATAATAAATGAGTTTCTCACAGATCGGGAGTATGGGGTCTTGTTTAAAAGCGGATAGAGTGCTACTATGGTCATGCCCAAGCAAGGAAGCCACACTAGTCGCCCCCTTTTACCCCTTCTTTTTTACCCAAAAAAAAAAGTCTCTAGACTTGGATTGTAACCATTAGTGATCTCTTTCTCTCTAGACTTTTCGCTTGGATATTAACCCATTTTAGTATTTTTTTTTTGTTTATGTTTTCTTTTTTCTCTATGTATCTATATATCTATATATAGAAAAGGCCAATGGCTTATCCACAGTACTTTTTTGGTTTATTCAATTTGCTAAAGCAAAACTCACTATTTGACGCTTTTGTTCTGGTTTATTTTATTTGATATTTTTTTTAAACACTGAGTTTAGTTTGAAGTTTGGACTTTGCTTTATATATATACTAGATTCATCACATACGTCTTGCGCCTGCAATAATGTTCTTTTTTATTATTTGTTTTTTTTGTTTTAGTGTTATAATATATAAAAGTGATATATAAATAACCGTGTGTTAAAAAAAAGGTAAGGTAACGTGAAATAATGTTTAAAAATGAGAAAAAAATAATTTCCTAAGTTTTAGGCCAAATGGAAAAAATAAAGAAAAAAACCTAAAACTTAGGATCAGTAAATTACTCTTTTAACATGTTTGTATATTTTTTTTTAATTTATAATTATTTAACTAAAAGATAGGGGTATTTTAGAGAATTTAAGAATTTGTGTGAGAATATTTTAGTATGCAAAATGTTGAAACCTAAACAAGGAATCATGTTATTAATAGTATAGATATAAGCAAGCACGACATTTTTTTTTTTTTAATTTTAAAATAATAAACTATTGACACAAAAAATTGTCACAATATTTTCTTTGTTTTTGAGGTGTCAGTTCCTTATAGGTCAAAATAAAATAATAAAATATCATAAAGTATCGTGAAAATGTTGTAGCATTTTGTTGTATTTTTAGAATTTTTTTTTTTTGTCAATTTTATTAAGCCAGAATTCACTATTTTACATGCAATTTCTTAGGTTTACTTTTTGTATTTTTGGTTCTTCTTTTTTTAAACACCATTTTAAGTATATATATATATATATATATATAAACAAATAAATAAAAACACATAGTTTTACACACACAAAAAACATTTTCCATCTTTTGCGTTTCGGATAGTTCACAATTCTCTCCCAACACTTTAAAATCAAGCAATTTTCCCCTTAATATTTTGGAAACGAGTAAATCCCTCATACTTTATTCTCTCAGTTAAACCCTGATGATGCAAAAAATCGTCAGTGAGTCAAACAGTCCTCATGTGCTCTTCGTGAAACCGACGAAACAAAAACACAGAGAAGACCTTACAGAGAGTACCGGTGTAGTACCGGCCAGATACCCTCGAAGGTTAAGTTAAAAAGAGAATTTCTACAACTCTAGAGTGCCAGAGTTAGGGAATTATGTGTATCTTGATTTATGAGGGCTTTGGGGTTTTTATAGTAGTGTAGAGCTGACCTCCATTTCTTGGCAGAGAAGATATTTCCTTGTAGAGAAGATTCTCATTAATAATCGTATTTTATATGATCCTTTCCTTGTAAGGATTCCTCTGATTATGGTTGGATGTAGAATGTAAGATATTTCAATACTAGGATTCTTGGAGACCACTCATGCCACGTAGTTGCCATGTGGCTTCAAAAAACCATCTCCCTTGGATCCGTCTACTATAAGGAGTCCATCCATCGCCCTGCCTCCCTGTCCAGGTTATGAGCCCGTCTACTAATTCTTTGGTTGGTAGAATAACTAAGCCGTCTCTTTCAGTGACTCCGTCACTTATGACTACATCTGTTAATTGGATCCATCTGCTTTAGGATTTATCCCTATCAACTGCATCCTCACTCCATAGGTCTGTTGCCTGGTATTCTAGATGAACACGTAGGGTGACTGCTTCACCTAGTTCTTGGGAGTTGTGTTTTGATTGATAGGGTAGTTAAGAGTCATAAATGTTGAGGTGACAAGTGGCACAATTTTAGTAGTTGATTACTCAAATTGAAGCGTCACTTCGTTTTACGTGCGATTTCTCTATATATAGGTGGCCTTCCTCCTTCATTTCTACCTTTTATTGCTAATTCCCAGTGTCATAGCTTGACTGTTGCCTATAAGAATCCGTCGATCCGTCATCTTAGCGCATCCGTTCACCATACCACTCCCATCTTCTATTTGCACTGTACACTTGTAAGTGTTCTCGTCCTATATATATCTTTCTTTATTCCTTCTTTTACTTAAGTCTTATGCGATCCGTCGTGTATATAGACTTGTAGAGTCTTAGGAATTTCTCTATCGTTTGTAGGTGGGATAGATGTTTAGTGAAGCAATGAGTGAACAGTCACATGTCCGCGAAGAAGCGGGCTACGATGAAGTGTACCCATCAGGTCAAGGCAACCCCAACTCCTCATACCCTGAAAAGGATTCGTCTGCTACCTCACCTTCTGAGGAGGAAGATGAGGATTTGGATAAAGAAGGGTCAAGGAGTGATGTGGATGAAGTTCCAAGCAACGAGGAGAGCAACGAGTCTCCGCTTAGAATCGTTGTTAGCCCCGAAGGCCTTAGGAACTTCGTCCTCCCCCTAATATGGACGGTCAACAATTTTAGTTCGACCATACAAAGAAATCATTTCAACACCTTATGGGATAGGTACCAAATTCCTGTTGATGTCCCCATCCGTCTGCCACACAAATTTGAGAAGTGCTACTACCGTGATGCCCCTAATATCGGGATGTATGAACAAATGTTCAAGGCTAGGTTTAGGCTGCCTTTGAGTGTGCACTTCACCATTGTTTGGCCCAATATCTAAGGCTAGCTGTCAACTAGATTGCTTTGAATGCTTAGAGAATCTTTTTTGGTGTCGAGGTATTGTATGGGGTCTTAAGTAACGGGAGTCGTTGCTTAACTGTGGAGGAGTTCTTCCACTGTTATCAACCTCTTAGATAACTAAGTCTTGGGGCATCTATAGTTTCCTGGCAAGGAAACTGTCGCTAAGGTTGGTGTACGAGACCCCTGACTCCAACTGGAACTAGAAGAATCGGTATTTTTTCGTCTAGGGAGACAATTGGGTGTGCCACCCTGATGAACAGCAGGACATGTCCATTTTAGATAGAACTTAGGGTATATTGCCCTCGTCTAGTAGGTGTCCGTTTACTTAGTTTGTCCGTCACTTACACATATTTATTGCCTTTAACTTGTGGCCCATTTTGGTTGCAGCCCAAGATCATCCAAAGGTTACCCTCGAGCAGTGGAACTTTTTGGAGAGAGTCTTCCATATTCCATTGAAGGAGAGAATGTGGAAACAACTCATTACCTTAGACACTCTCCACTAGTGTTGTAAGGGTCCCCAGCCTACAGACGTAGCCTGTCACTACAATGAGATCGCACGCAAACGTGAGTCCGTCGTTTATTTTTATTATTTTTTGTTCTTTGTTTTTTTAAATAATTCTTGTCTAACTCTCTCCTCCCATTCCCTTTGGTGCAGAAATGGACGACGGTAAGAGGAGAGCCTTCATCCATAAACAATTCGTTGAACGTGCAAAGAAACAATTGGAAAGGGTCGTGCCCCTTACTGGAGAGATAGCGTAAGCTATGCCGTTCATAGTGGAAGTTGACGGATAAGGGCAACCGTCCACCAAAGAAACTTAAAGAAGTAGCTGCGACAACCGTCGAAGAGCATGTCCTGCCCTAACTAGTGTTACATTAGAAGTCTAGAGGAAAACCAAAATTGCACTAAATTTCACACATGGTGACAAGATGTTAATAGTAAATAATAAAGTGTATTATTGGTAGGTCTATATGAGAATTAGTAATAACATGTTAACTCAGCATGTGTGAAATTTGTTATTAAAACTCAAAACTGTTGTGTTTGTAGCATTGCTCTTTCTTTTAAAAGGAAAGGGCAACATATTTTTGGGTTTGGCTTAGGTCATTGCTCATTGGGATGGACATATTAAGACACGATATTTAAAAATGGGCATGTGTTTGTATCGTGTCTCATCCAATGCATTAGAGAAATAGATGAAAGCTCTATCTATCATTTTAAGAGAAAGCCTCAAAGTGTAGAAAATATTCATGGAAAATTTTCACAATTCATTTGCTCTTGTATATGTGGTGAACCTCAATTGAGCTAAATTGTGTCAATGCCTCTTCATACTTTATTTTTAGAGCAAGAAAATTTGAGAACGCAACTTTTATACCACAACCTTGATGTGGGTGACTGTAAGTGATGAAAAAAAAATGATTGGTCAATGTGAAAGTGATAGAAAACCACTCACACAATCTTCCATTTCAGAGTTGTCTCACAAAAGTAGTGCTCCTAAAAGGACTCTTGAGATGCAAGTCCAAAATGTGCATTAAATAGCCTGAAAAGTAGAACTATGATGCTGAATGCAGCAAAACTTGTGTCCCATTAAACATATCTTGTGTCTCATTCAATTCGTAAGCATTTTGTAATCAAATTGATAATATTTTTAACATTCTCCTTTGATATGTTTAGTATTCACACTAGAATTTACCTATAGTCCTTAGAATTAGTATCATCCACGAATGCTAAGGACCAAACTACTTGCTCATGATGAGGCCATTTGAAGAACTCTCATCACATGTCGCATAGCAGCATCAGGAGGTCTGGTCACACATACAAAAACATTCTCAGCCTGATAACATTAAAAATGATAATCAGTTCTTGTATACAGGCTTCAAATCTCCTTCCATCATCAATGTTGTCTAAAATACTATATAGTTCCCTATCAACAGTAAGCCGGCTGAAACCCATGTAATTTAGCTTGTCAAGAATATTTTGAATATAGGATGGTTGAATTTTACAGTTTAGTTACTGTCTAACCTAGAAAAAGAATTTCCTTGAAAGTAACCAAAAAAGAAAAGGAAAAAGCGGGGGGGGGGGGGGGGGGAGAGAGAGACTTGTCTTCCTCATACACAAATTTTAGAAATAACAGACCAGTAAAACCCAGTGTATCTTAGTGTTCTGATGGGAGAAAGTAGTATAGAAACGTATATATCCTCAAAATCACCAGCTTCCACCTTATTTGTAAATATCTGCATGAAGAATAGCAGCATAAATCATGCTGAAGCAAGGAAATTATCATTGCAAAAAGCCCTTGGTGTTCTTCAATATTTCTTGATTGTCAATCATTGTGTTCAGTATCACTTTCAGAATCTGCAGAAAACAAAGCAATCCAAGATTGCATAACTTAGGTGACAGCTATAAAGCATATTTCTTCCTATCCCATATCACATCCTTATTACAACTAGCTTTGTGATGGCCATTTTGAAAACATATGAAAACAACTGCAACTTCAATGCAATGAATACTTGCACAATTTCTCTTGGGACAACTAAACAATTTTGAAATATGATACTGGCTCTAACTAATATTATGGTGAAGACATGACTAACATCTCTCATGGAATTGTGTATTAGATTGAAAAATAATACCAGCCAATATATTGAAATCAAAATTACCATACACAAACTGGTCTGTCATAGGACTGCAATGGTCAGAATGATACTGTCTTATTCACTAGCAGCAAACAGGGTTATGCATATTCTTAATTATAGCTTTTCCAAGACTTTGGACAAATTCAAATTTAATTCAATAAAATTTCTGAGCAAAATAAGATTTTTAAAGAAAATCACTAACCATGAAAGTATGGCAAATTACATATTAGGCCTAAAATAAAATGGCCATTATGACCTTGGTATGTCTAGGTTTTTAAGTAAAACGTGATTAAAACCAAACAAAAATCTAAATCCCTTGGGCCTACAAAAGATTTTGAAAAAAAACCAACTTAGTGTAAAAAATCTTTCTCATTGCTAATCAACCTATTGCTATGGATACAATGAAACTACGTAGATTACTATCTCCTTTTATTTCAATTTTTATTTTATTACTCTCTTTAATTGATATGGGTAACAATAATATATAGTGTAATGCACATAGCACACTGTATGCAAGTATTATGACAATGATTCTGCTATGACAATGATTCTGCCCCATAATTCTTATGCACATTTATAGTTCCTCTCCCCCCACCCCCCCCCCCCCCTCTTTTCCCACAGTAGATGCTTCTGCAGGTGTCTATGTGCAAGTAACAAATCCACTAAATTATGTCCCTTACCAGATCTAACATCATCACTGATCTGCCCTCTTGCATGAATTTGATTCACCAGCATTACAACCATCAACTTCCACCAATAGATATGAAGAATGAGCAAGCAGAACAGAAGAGTATTAAACAAATAATAATATACAGTTCCGTCAATCTTGTGCTTCTCCATGTCCAAGGTCAAAAGAACTTCATAGCTGCAGAGAGAAATGAAACAGTTAACCTCTTTAGGGAGAATAATCAAAAGGAGGGAAAGTACAGTTGTTCATATGTTCAGAATAGAAAAACATATAGAAGGAAACACTGTTTACTGCAGTCAAACAGATGATGAACTGCATTTTTCATAAATGAGACACTAAGAAATTCTAGTAGGAAAAGGCCACATCTAAAACTATAATCAAACTTAATGCAGAATGGATAAATTCTTTGATGAGAGAAGCACAACTCTGAAATTCATAGGAGAAAGATTTACATTGCAGAAAACTGAAAGAGCAAGTAGAGTTGGAACCGATAAGAAAAAAACACATGGGGACTCTCTTAAAAAAAAAAAAAAAAAACGACTAAAAGAAAAATGCACTTAGAGTCATCTTGTACTGAAAAAAATAAAGGAGTGATCCTCAAATTCCATACGGAAAAAAGGTGCTAAGTTACTCAAGATGATAATTGGTTTACTCTTGATCATGCATCTGTATATGTAGTGTGCCCACACACACACACACAAATTTATGATTTCTCATCAATATATAAACTTGTTGTTCATGCCACAAAAGATCACTTGTAAGGAGGCTCTCAATAAGAATTGGTATATAGGTTCATGCTAAATGTAAAAGTCACCTAGTGCTCCGAATTATCCAGAATGGGTAGTAGATAAGGCGGAGTATAGTCCAAGATAAAACGAAAATAACGAAACAAATGCTTGCTATCCCCTCAAAGCCACTATATTTTGACATCTTTGCAACTTCCAGAATCACATCACTTCCTTCATGGACAGCTATAATAACTGAACCAACGCGAGCAAACCTGCAGGTGGCAAAAGCAGGGTAGATGAGCCACAGAAGACACGGTGCGTCTTGTTAACCTAAATTTAGGAAATGTTTACATGCAAAATCATTAGCTGAAGAGCATGACCAACATTTAATGATTCTTTTTAGCATGTAAAGACAAAGATGAGGCTTTGCAGACGGCCATCAATCATTCCTTTTCATATGCAATCAGGATTTGCACACAATTCATCTTAAAATAACAAAATGAAAAATCAAGCTAAAAGCTGAAGCCCTCTAAACGTACTTAAATATGTATGACAATGTGATTAATATAACAGTTGCTACATGATGAGCCATGGATACCAAAAAGTCTGAACGTCTTGTTTCCCAAAAGACCAAAGCAATGGTGGAGTACAAATAAAATCCGGCGGAATACATGTACAATCCCTTCAATTTTAATCTGTCAATCAGAGCAAGAGGGATTAATTATATGGTTATGCCTAGACATATGAGATGCAAATAATTATCATCAAGCAAAATTACATGAAAGATCAAACATTAAATTAAGCCAATTCTACAACTTGACTTTGACATTGATAAATGCCCTATATGATGAGTGTGGGAAGTTACTTAATTTTCTGATCTGGCCAGACCTGATCTCCAGGTCCTACCCAAAAGTATTTGGTATTTGCGAACCAAGGCTCATCATAGGTGACAGAAAGGGCTATAAGCTCCGCAGAAAGAAAATAAACACATTTCCATGCTGACTCTTTGAATTTATTGACTTTCTTCCTCTTATCATGTGTTGAGTTGTCCAATACAGCGTGCCTCTTTCCAAATATCAATTGTCTAGCTAAATTCTGCAACAAGCAAACATCTGGTTCAAACTAAGCTAACAATTCCGATAAATGAGAGCCTGTAAAGTGACTTTTTGAAAGAAAAAAAAAAAAAGTGCAGAAAGGAAACTCAATAATATTTCTGTAGGGGAAATGAACTTCAGACTTTAGATGTCACACATTAGAAGGACCCATTGACTACAACTGAAAATAATAAAGACCACAGTATTCTTGCCAAATAAATGATAGTCACCAGCAAAGCATGCATATAAACATCATCATTCCATCAGGAAAAGCTCAGATGGTCAGATTTGCATTTCATAAATTTCAATTGTTCAACCAAGTCAGAGCTGACTGTGGTTCTAACAAAAGGAGTTTTTTGCAGCTTGGTTGGCTGTATTTACAACCATATGGGAATGGTAGTATTTTTGCACGAGTTTGAGGGGATGCGTGGAGTGCAATTGTTTGTTCATTCTAACATTTGCATTGTGTGCATACTTTAAAAATATCATTTTTTCTTTTTCTTACTTTCTAATAAAGAATCTAATTGCACTTGCACGTTTACGCTGTACTTGATGAATTCTTGATACAAAACTTTTCGACATATCTTTAAACATAAATGTAGCACTACAATTTCTACAGTAACGAAGATTTTTTATTTCACTCATTGAAGATAGCAGACAATTGATACCATATAAAATAAAAGGTAAGGTAGATCACATGAAAACATTGAAAAGTAATTCTTCTAGTGAGATTGACCACAATCATTATCTAAAAAATGACTGCTAAATACTACAAATCAGTTCAAAATGGAGCTCACACTAGAGCCAATTCCCCAACATATTCATAAAAGATGTTACATCTTCATTCTTCTTAACATAAAAGCAAGTACTATATGTGATCCTCTCCATTTTCAAGATTTTTCATTTCATCCATTTCATGCTTCAGATTAAATTTTACAAATCTAAACGCTTATTAGATCCAGAACATAAAATCTGAACCGTAAAATTGACTAAATCAAACCGAAGTTTAAATTAGAGAGAATCTTATTCCTTCACATATTGACCAATGCACTTTGTTTGTATAATTTACAGTATCTACATGTAGGAGGGTGGGTGAGCGCGTGTGTATACTATTTGATACGTGGGGTGAGCTGATTGGGCGGTGAGAATAATGTCCAGCTAGTAGAAATGATCAAATCTGAACAATTAGTATCGAACTGAACCTTGACAGTACTTACATGACAGTAACAAAACAACAACAACACTTTACTATTTTAAGAAAAAAAAAAAAAACAAACAAAATCTTAGGATGGGATAGTACTAAAAAAGAGGATTAAGCATAGAGACAAAAACTGGTAAAGAATTTTACCTCAAAAACGTATCTGTCAAGAAAAAGTCGAAGTGAAAGGAAGAAGAGAGCAAAGAGAGGAACGAGAACCAAGTCTTTGGACATTGGGTATGATTCCTGTTCCCAATTGATCGAACTTGTGGAATTCAACACACCCATTTGAGTGTTTTTTTTTTTTTTTTTTTTTTTGGGAAGGGAATTGAAGAGTTTTGGTGGCAGAGATCGAAGACTAGAGATGGCAAATGTTGTTGTAACCCAACTGAGTTTGTGCGCACATAAAATAGAGAGCATTTATAGCAAGATTGACTTGGGTAACAGAAAGTTCAAAGTTGATGTTGACTCCAACTTTATGACCCTTGCCGTAATGGATGGGCATTGGGGTCATGTAATTTTGGGCAAAATTACCTCGTAAATTTCAGAATGGGTTGCCACGTTTATCGGATTGAGATGAGGCACAATTCCTCATATTTTTCTCACAAAAACTTTTACTTCTTTCATTTTTTTTTTACTTTAACATTTTTTACCTTTTTCTTATTTTAGGATTAAGATTGAATTTTTTTTTTTTTTTTTAAGCTCTCAATCTCAGTCAGCCACATACAATAATACAAAGGCTATTGCATACGGTGCAAGTACAATACTTATCTCAATCCACTTTTAGCTCACTGGTGCCATAAAGAGGTACGTGGGTGCCTCTAGACTTTTCGCTTGGACATTGACTTTATTGACCCATTTTAGGGACATCTCTATCTCTTCCTCTTTCTTTCTTTTTTTTTTTCTTTTTTTTTGAAAAAATTTCACAACTATCTTAAATGATAAGTTGTTAATGGTAAATAATAAAGTAGTACTAGAAGTAAATCAATATAAGAAATTGAGAATCAATAATAATCTATCAATTTAATAGATGTGAAACTTGTTAAAATTATTGTGGATGTAGCATTGCTCTTTCTATTAAAAGGAAAAGAAAATATATTTTTGGGTTTTGCTTGGATCAATTTATTCACTGGAATGGACATATTAAGGCACAATGTTTAAAATTGGGCATGTGTCTGTATTGTGTCTAATCTAATACATTAAAATGAAAATGTTTCTCTCCGAACTAATTTGGAGAGAAACCTTTCAAACTCTTCATATATTATTTTATTCGGTATGAATTTTGAAAATCTAACCATTAAATTACATGTTTTTATTATATTCTCCATGCATGTGAAATTTTAAGAATATCAAAAATCAATAGCTATTAAATGTTTAAATTTCATGTTTTTAGGATCTAAAACTATACAAAAAAAAAAAAAAAAGTTTATTGATCAAATAATAAATAACATTTAATTTTAATGAAATTTGACATGCATCTTAAGAATATAAAAAACATGCAATTCAACAATTAAATTTTCAAATTTCATATCTAATAAAAAGATATAGGATGAGTTTGAAGAAATTTTCTCCAAACTAGTTGGGAGAAAAACCTTTGCCCTAAAAAAAATGGTGGGCCTAGGTGGAAAACTCCAACCACCCTCTCCTCTTTATTTGTGATAGATAGATTTAAATTTCAACTTATGATGTCCACTTCATGATAATTGCTTTTATTATCAAATTAAAACACCAATTGGTTTTTTTATATTAATAGAGTTTTGAACCCCAAATCTCTTTTCTTTCTTTTTTCTTTTTTCTTTTTGAAGAGAAAACTAGACTTTCATTCATTATTAAATTGAATAGGATCAACCTCAGATCTCTTGTTAGATTAAAAGAAAGTTTTTCAATTAACCTAATGAGAACCCACACTCCATTTTCTTCCTAACAAAATAATGGAAAATCACATTTTACTCTGCTTTTCTTTTCTTTTCTTTTTTTCCCACTTTTTACTGCAATTTTATATATATATATATATATATATATATCATAGGTTGGATACCATGTGTTTAGGATAGTTTCAAAGATTGAAAGTAATATTGTTAGAACTAAATTGATTCTAAAACTTTTTTTATTTGATTGATAAATCATATTTCGTGGAAAACTGATTTTGTTATCCATAATATTTTGCTAAATACCCCCTTTTGTGTAATTGTTATGGAAAGATTCCCATCTCCTCCGGAACCATCCCTATATTCTGCTTAGGAATGAGATGGGCTTAGCTTAGTGAGTTAGTTCCTCTTTTCTTTTCTTTTTTTCTTTTTTTCCTTCCATTTAATGAGAATTATTATTCAGAAAAAAAAAAAAAAAAAAAAAAAAAAAAAAAAAAAAAAAGGAAGAAGAAGAAAAAGAAAGAAAAACATAGCTACGATATGATGATAACCACATGGGCTTCATAAAGTTGCCAGATTGGCTCTTTTTAATAAAATCACTGGAGTAGTCCCCATTTCATTCATTCCAAAATTTTGTTTTTTTGCCCCCAGGATAAAGATGGAGGTTAATCCCTGTTGTACTCCTTTTCTCTCTTACTTTTTGAATGAAAGCATTAAGAGAGAGAGAGAGAGAGAGAGAAATAAAATTGAGAAAGAACTTTTTTTTTTTTTTTTTTTTTTAGAGCAAAATTGAGAAAGAACTAAAGAGTAGATACATAACACATAGAATTACTGTGTAGCTTTAGAGGCTTATACACTCACTCACGGTAAAAAACCCTTAATGACTTGTAGTATATCTTTATTATTGAGATTTGTGTATTACAATAAACCCATTGAAGGGTTTAGAGTCTTTATTAGACTAACAATAAATAAATTAGGGTTGTAATATTTGAACTACAAAGAGTATTATGACCAAGGTTTTCAGACCCAAACCGTTCATTGAACCATAAAAGGGAGAGGTTCAAGATTTTTGAGGTCGAACCGGGATCGAATCGTGATGACGTCATAATTAATTTAATAATTAATTAAAGCCTAAATATAGATATTAAATTTATAAAACTAGCAAAATTGACTAATATATCTATATATGTGAAGGAATTTAATGATTTTCAAGCATATATTTAATAATTAAAAAAGAAAGTTAATAAAACAAAATAATAACCATGAAAACATTAAAATTTATGATTAATTTTTGAAGTAAAGTTGAATATATTTGAAGGATTTTAATTATAATTTTTTTTATTCCTTGTAAGAGATGGATAATTTAATTAAGTAGAATAAAATTGTGTAAAGTTGTTTTAATAAAAAAAAAAAAAAAATTGCTAAGGGGTTGGACCGCACGGTTCTTGCCACCGGTTCGTGCGGTCCAACTCCGGTTTTAGAGGTTCACGGAATTATCACATATGCCTGGTTCTTTATGCTTAAAAAACCGATTTTCATCCCGGTTCTCGATTTTTACGGTCCGACCTTCCAGTCCGGTCCGATTCTGAGAACTATGATTATGACTACTTGCACACACTAACATATATTAGATAAAACAAGCTTCTATTAGAGTTATAAAACAGATTTAATCTTCTTTACTTTAGGACCACTTTGTTTTACCCAAAATATATATATATATATATATATATATATTTTAGCAAAGATGTTGACTACTTCATTTATTGTATCTTTAGTAGATGTTACAGGGAATCTAATTTTGCAGCCCCGTGAGCTGGGGCATTAGTTAGTGTACTTTTGAAGGCCATCTTCCAGAAGGCTCATTCCCTGCAAGGATATTGGTGGTCCTTCATGAAGATTGTAAGGATTAGATTGTAATAAACTTCCTTTCTAGAAAATTTATAAAAAAAAAAAAAAAAAAAAAAAAAAAAAAAAAAAAATTAAAAAGAAATAAAAGAAATGAATGGGGCAGCAACTATATATATTCCAAGAGATTTTGATGCATGTATGGGATAATTTCACTTGATGAAATCTAGTTGAGTTATTAATAAAATAGTAAGACAAATGATATTCTTACACTCTGTTTCTTTTTTTTTTCATCAACTTTTATGTTTTAAAATGGAGATATTTTTAAGCTGTGGACATTTCGGAATCAATTATTAATATTAATGTAAAATGATAAAGGTAAATGTCTGTACTTTAAGAGAATATTTTCCCTAAGACTATTTAAATTTCAATGTTCTGGCTCATATTATAGGGGTTAGTAGCATTTAAAAAAAAAATATATGTTTAGGAGCCTAGAGTAGGAAGACTTCGAGCTGAGGATTAATTAGCAGCGTATTGTAATTATCTAAAAAAATCAATGATTTCAATGTTATTTTATGGACCAATAATAAAGGACCAAAAAGAGCATATTTATAGACTGACAAAAAATATTTTTTGCCCACACTTTATACACATATTTATTTTAAGTTGTATCTTTAGAAACCATTTCAAATGAATCCAAAATGTTTTCCATTTCAAACAAGTTCCTTTTGGGTATCTAAGCAAACTAAATTATGTTAAGGTAGAATTGGGTTCATGCCTAGTGCTTCATATGCACTTGTGGGGCCAGAGAATTTGTGGTCCCGGCCCACTTTGCATTAGAGCCCAAGGCCCATGTTGAGGATAGGCGTTGCTGAGGACATGCAACGGAAGTTCGAATGGCCTAGAGATACAGCCGAGGACGATTCTGTCCTTGGCATCCCAAAGCACTCCAAGAAAAAAGGGCAAGTACAGTATAGGAGTGGTTCAAAGAATAGCTAAACACCTCTGCATTGATGGGGAAAGGACCCTAGAACAGTGTGGCGACAAAAGTACAAGGGAAAGGCTGTCATTACTGCAATTAAGTACTCTGCGCCTAACAGAGCAATGCTTTTCAGTTTTTATAACCACTCACAACCACTTTGGGTATGGGCTGATAGGACAAGTATCAGCCCCAGAAAACTGAACCTACACGTGGACATTAGGGGGAGGGTAAATGATAGTATAAAAGGAGAAGGAAGCAATCCAAAAAAAGGGGCTGGGAAAAAAGGCCAAGAACCAAAGCTTCCCAGGCCGTGCCGAGGAGAAAGACTTCTTGGGCAAACATGGTTCACCTTTGTGCGATTATCACAAATACCATGACTAACCACTGTCCGGTGATCAAGGCCTAGCCTTTCAACCCACTCTCTACAAATTTATTGTTTGGACTTTTAACGTTCGAGCCCAATAAACTAATTTGGGGTCGTCACAAATTGAGTCTTTACAGCACTTAAATAAAATCGTTTAGTCTTAGGCTTTTTTATTTTATTTTTGTGACTTTTACAATAATTTTAAGGTTATACATTAATAAAAAAATTAAAAACCCTAAAACCTTTAGTACTATTTTTATTTATTTATTTTTTATACAAGATAAAAATTCTACTTTAGTCTAATTTAAGTGTATATGTGTGTGAAACTCCCTCTTACAAATTTAAAATCTGACTTTTGTCCCTTGTATCCTATAAACACTTATACTTATAAAGTGACCATCGTACCAAGTGAAACCTTTAATGCTAAACCATATATCTTATAAAGCTTAAACCCTTTAACCTCTGAACTTTTGGTAAGAATCGGAATCTACCAAAAGGTCCAAATCTTTATTAAAAGCTTGTGTTTAGGGAGTCAAAAGTAACCTGACAAAGCTAAGCGTTAAATTCTACAAATGCCTTTAAAAGATTTCGGCTAATTTCTTAATGAAAATTTCAGTTATTCCTCTTATATAATAAAAAAAAAAAAAATTCTTAATAAATTATTTTTAAAATTTTTTTATGAAAAATTGAAAAAATCATTAATTTAAAAAAAATGTTTTGTTAATAAATGCTTAAAGAATATTTATTAACCAGAAACTTTAAAAAAATATATATATATTTTAACATTTTCAAGAAATATTGTTTCCTTTTTCGAATAAATAAATGAGTTTAGTTGAAAATTTTAGCGCTCTATCTAGCAATTTATTATTATCTCCTTTCATTGGTTTTAATAAGGGTTATGTTAAATAGTGCCCTTAGAGAATTTGTTAATAATTCAATTAAAAAAAGTTTTTATGTAAAAAGAAAAAAAAAACAATTAATGTTTTGACAGCTTTTTTTCATTTTTCATAAAAGTGATGTCAAAACTTTTCTAAAATGGATTATTAACCAATGCCCTAAGGACACTCGTTAACATTTTCCTTTTAGTAATTATCTCATGCATTTGGTATTTAATATATAATCTCTCCCTTTTTCCTTTTGTCATAAGCAAAATATCTCTTTTCACTACTATGTGGTGATCTACATATCCCCATATTGTGAAAAAAGAAGAAGATATATATGCCAGATAATCTTTCCTTCTCTTCCTCCTAAGGTTTTCTTCTAACAGTAATTAGCAAGTAACTCTAATTTACTTCATTTCTATTGGTTCTCCATCCTCTATCACTGTATCTCCAATAGTGGTACAAAGAGGAAAGGAATTAATCATTGTCTCTCCAAACTTGAGTTCTTATTAGCTAGCTTTATTTTAATAAATTTTCAAAGCAGCTCCACGTTTCTACTTCTGTAAGTGTAGTTGGTTTGATTCAAACCAAAAAAAAAGTGTAGTTGGTGATTGAGCAGCATATGCATGGCCCTCGAAACAGAGATGTGTCGTATCTAACTTTATCTCCCATGCAATAGCTAGGGATATTCTTGCCGCTTATTTAGAAGAGATCTAGGCTTATTTTATACTCGGGAGACAGTGAGAGGAGATTTTGATACAGGAGGTGCCTTTGTTTTGGGGTGCTTTGTTTACCTTTTGTTTTATTAATTTTTATTTTATAAACAAAAAGAAAACATAACCACAAAATAAAGGAACAACTAATCTTGTAAAAATAAAGACGGTGTCTGTCTTTTTCAGATTTTTGGATAAGGAGTCAAAAGGAAAACATCACAACCACAAACAAACAACATAAACCAAATACCTAACAAATTAATGATATATTAATGGAACTAACACCAATTAACTGCCTAGGACAGCGATGGATTCAAGCGGATCTGTGGATTTTTAATTGCCTACAATGAAATTCATACCTCAACTGTATATGTATACTGTACTCTACTCTCGTATGTGAAAGTGAGAGGTCTAGAGCTTTATAATAACTCTACTTTTTAACGTTTCTATTAAAGATGTTAATTTATGATTCAAACATCCATCTTTTATTATTTTTAACAAAGACGTTTATGATTCAAATATCCATCTTCTCTATTATTTTAACTATTGAATTATCAAAAAATATGTGAATGTGAGAGTGAGGCTCTAGATATCTCTACTAAAAGCAGAATGATGTCACGTATCATATCTAGGTATTGTTTATTTAAAATTGGAACTCACCATAATATTGGGCAATCAGTGCACAACATATATAATGCTAATGAGACCTAATTAAAGTAACGATT
Source organism: Quercus lobata (assembly GCF_001633185.2). Lineage (NCBI taxonomy): Eukaryota > Viridiplantae > Streptophyta > Magnoliopsida > Fagales > Fagaceae > Quercus > Quercus lobata. Next base: position 21,630,540 of record NC_044913.1, on the reverse strand, counting down.
ACACATGTGTATATGGCTTCATGTAGAGCTGGAATGTTGCATGCAACCATGAGGGCACAACCTTAACAACGTCATGCCTCACGTAGGCGCGCAGTATACGCTATACAACATGGCTCACATCAGTGTCTCAATGTCTCAATGTCCTCTCCATTCTTCAAAACCTGTTACCCTACATGTAAAATTGTCCCTTTCAATGAAATACTCCAGTTGTGTAGTATTTTTTTTTTCGTTTTTGGATAATTAAATACTGCAGTTGTTCTCTAAAATAAATTCAGGCTATTAAGACGCGAATGACCTCTCTTTTTTTTTCTTTTTTTTTTAATCCTTTTATTTTACATGTAACGGATTATAATGCATTAAAAATATTAGCATACTAATTTCTAAATAAAAATAAATACTTTTAGGACTTTTAAAATTATATTACCAAAGGTTTCTAAAAATTCAAAAAGAAGTTTCATTATTGAATTAAAATTATTTTAATGATCTATCATAATATATTATTTAATAATAAAATTTTAAGACTTACGTGTTGGGTTTGTGTTATGTGAATCAATGTAAGAAATATACATTGTATGACATGGTTTTGCACAGTGAAACACTTGAATTCAATGTAAAAAAAGTACTTCGAAGTACTTTTTTTTTTAAAGTACCTTGAAGTACATTAATTAAACTTATTTGCATAATTTGCTTTTAGTCAGACTCAATTACAAAAGTTTCAAGAAATTTAAAATAGTAGTTCAATTAAAACTTGATCATCAGAGGCACTAGCAGCAAGACAGGCTGTGGTTTTGGCTGGAGAATTGAGTCTTTTTAATGTCATTTTTGAAGGTGACTGCCTTCATGTTATTCAGGCTCTTCAATGCTCGGGTTAATGGAAAACTTTGTTTGGCCACATTATTGAGGAAACTAAGAGGTTGGGGCATAATATGCGGCTTTGCAAGTTTCAACATCTTGTCAGGATGGGAATAAGTTAGCTCATAGTTTAGCTAAAAGAACAATTTTATCTGCAGATAATGATGTTTGAGTGGAAGAACTACCCTCTGAGTTGGATGTTGTATTCCAATCAGATTTGCCTTAATTTCTTTAATAAAATTTCGCTTTTCTCTCAAAAAACTTAATCATCAAAAGATTGAAGAAATTTAAAAATCTTTGTATGTACGTAACTTGTTTTTCTTTTATTTTTCTGTTGATTAAATTTATATATATGTGTGTGTTTTTTTATGAAACTATACACAGACATAATAATAATGTCATATAAAAGGGACATCTTATACATAAATAATATATAAGTTTTTTACAAGAGAGACTTATATGAGAGTACGGTTGAGTACATATTTTTATATGTACAATAGCAATTATTCATTACATGTTCGGATTTACCATTCATATGGAAAGAGACCATTCATATGGGAAGAGAGCATTATTTTTGGACTGATATTAAATAATTCTTCGTACTAAATTAGAAATACATTTCACTTTTTTGTTTCTTAAAAAAAAAAAAAAATTAGAGATACATCAAATAACATATAATATCACTGCAATATCTCAAATGGATTTAATTGTATGTAGTACGAACAAGTACTACGTAACCATATCATAATAAGAATGTTGCGATGAGTATACAATTACAGCATCCTCTGTTTTCCCAATAACAATCCAAAACCAAAAGTACTTATAAAGTAGAACAGAATAAAACATAAGCACAACGGTTCTTCCAGTGCTCAGAACCAAAAATCCAAGCAACAGTGGCAGCAGCACAGGTCAGTCCAACTGCATTATATCCAATCTTTCATTAGTCCATATATTGAGAGAGAGAGAGAGAGAGAGAGAGAGAGAGAGAGAGAGAGAGAGAGAGTTACCATCCTTTCCAAAACTCTTCACCCCTAGTCTTAATCTCCACAGGAGGAGGAGAAGGAGGAGGAAGAGGAGAATTTTGAGGATAAGCGTGAATATCTTTCATAGGAATGACAATCAGTGGTGGTGGTGCTGCGTATGGTCGTATCGCCGTAGCTGCTCAAAGGACATGCTAATGCAAAATCAAAAACACAATAACAACAATAATGGAAAAAGAATTTTTTTTTTTTTAAATAAAAATAAAAGAAAACCATAAGCAGTATTTTCGTGGAACTTGAAGAGTACTTGAATCTGTTTGTTCTTACAGTGGTGGCTGTACTTCAAGTTTTGCATGTTAATTAAGCATTTAATCTTGAATATTATAGTCCACTCAAATTCCCTAGAGATTTTTATTAAAAAGTATAAAATTCTTGTTTGTCTGGCTACTTTTTTTTGGTCATAAGAGAGGTGTTCAACTTTGAGCATCTAATCAATCCTCGAGGTATGCATTTGTTAGCTTATGCAAGACTCTTTTCTCTTTACATTTGCCAGGAGTTCAATATCATAAATTCCTGAGGTGATAGCAAACCAACAGACTGTGTATTACACTACTGAAAACCAATCCCATGCATAAGATGGTGAAAATATGCATGAACCTTTATATTACATATATAGGAACCTATAGGTAATGTATTACTATACTTTTTAATATAATTTTCCAATTTTGACCAAATAAAAACAAAAAATATGTGAAACATCCAAACATCACGTAAAGCCTGAATTCTCTTTTGAAAAGGGAGAGAGAGGGGAATTTTAATTACCTTCAAACTGGTTTTGCTCAAAGCAACTCATATTTAAACAAAGCACTTGAGAGAGAGAGAGAGAGAGAGTGAAGATGAAAGATTAAGTCAGAGAAAATGAATTAGGCAAGTTAAGTCTCAAAATATGAAATGGTGTGATGTATAAAAAGAGGTGGGGGATAGTGGAGTTGTTGTACCTTATGCTAGGGCTGCCTACCGCCATGCGCGTGAGACAAAATAGTAATTATAAAAAGTCCTCAAATACAAAAAAAGAAAATTGCTGATGATAATTGAACGAGTGCCTTCTTGTTCTGAGGGTTTTTATTTTTTATTTTTTTTCCCTCTCTCTCTCTCTCTTTTATTTATTGGTTTTGACTAAGAGTTAGATTTGAACCTGGACTTCATATAAATTCTATTTCGATCGTTTAGATTATTCATCTTAATTTTGACAAACAATTAGAATTGAAGTTTGAACTAACTTTATATAGTTTTTCTTTAAAAGTAACAATATATAACGATTAAAGTGTCGCTAGATTTGCTGTAGTTTGAGACTTTCTGGCTTGCTAGTGGCATTAATTATTCATGTCATCAACTACACCACATTCCATATTCAGGTCCTAGATTATATGATAAGTACCATCTACCATGGCAGAATACAGAGAATGAATGATTCCTGGGTCTTGGTTTGCCTGCCCAAATAACAAAAGTCATTTTCTTTTGGAAACTATTTAATGGGATTAATATAATCTTATTTTACCCAATAATTGGGATCGATATTGTAGTCTTGAAATGGGTCTCTTATTTATTTTTTTGGGATATCTAAACATGATTATCAGCTTCTACATTGAATGCTGATCTGATTCAATAATTATGAAGAAGTGGCGAATTTGTTTGATTTTTGCTAACCCAGTTGTTCAGGCTAGATAAATATGAAAGGTTAAGAGCTAAGAAAGCAAAAGAGAGAGAGAGAGAGAGAGAGAGAGAGAAATTAATATTTGGGTTTCTCTTGTTATTATTATTATTATTTGGTAGAAGGTTTCGCTTACTTCTTATTTTCTTTTTTTAGGTTAGGTTGAGTTTTTAATTAATTACTAGTTACCACAAGGGTGGGATCCACTCTCAAGTGAGAGACATTACACCCATTCCATGCTACACAGGACCAAACACACAAGGTGGGTTTTAAAAATAAAATATAAAAAACGTTGCTAATAAATTACGTGCGATAAGCCTATATTTAATTCAAAACTTCATAAATTTTGGTGAGTAATTTGGAATGTCCTTTCAAATTATTAAAAATGAAATTTTATAATAAGTGATGTTACAAACATAACATTTTTTTATTATAGTTGAGTTGGATTCATTGCTAACATTACTTTATCATCTATTATTTATTACTTGCCAATTTGATAGTTGTAAAATATTTTATAAGAAAACTTTAGTGAAATAAAATAAAAAGTGCAAGGTTTAGTTAAGGAAGGGCTTTTGAAATCAAAATATATTATTTTTTTTATAAATCATAGGAAAGGGTAGTCAAATTCAAGCCTGACACTAGCTTTTCAAAGTTTGAAAAAAAAAAAAAAAACACCCAAGAAAATGTCTTGATTCGACTACTGAAGGAAGTAAAGTAAATAATACAAAGAACAGTTCTTAAAAGTGAAGGCATTTCATTTTAATAAGTGATGCTATAAACATAATATTTTTTTCAAAAAAGTTGAGCTGAGTCTACTGTTAATATCACTTTATCATTTATTATTCACAACTCGCTAACTTGATAGTTATGAAATGGTTAACATGGTGACATTTTAGCTTTTATAATTTTTTATTATATAAACCTTGAAAATTACATGAGATTTAAATAAAATTTCTCCAAAAACAAAATACCAAAGATAAAGTTATATTGCCAAGGCTTTTGTGCGGGTAATGGCATTATCCATTCTCTTGAGGTGGAGAACTTTAGTTTGAATCCCCCACTCCCAACTTGTTGGAAGTTTTTTAAAAACAAAAAACAAGTAATGTCATTTTAAGGTTTAATTTTATTTATACACTTATTGAGACATTGACGCAAACAAAATATATCTCATCTCATTTAAACATTTCAATTCTCTTTAGTTTTTAGCTAGATTTGTAACACATGGCATTTACTTGATTTTGTGTTGTTTCAAAGGGTTTTTTTATGACCAATGATTTTTTTGAAAATGATACATGTCTCTCGTCTAACTAAAAATAGAGGGAATTGAAAATTTTAAATGAGAATAGATCCTTTTTGGTAAGGTAATAACTTCTAAAAGGGCGTTCAGTTGATATAAAGGCAGTTATTCACCTTACAAGTAAACATTTGTTCCTTTTTGTGGAGATCTTTGTGGAGGCATTATAAAAAATAAATCATTATAAAAAATCATTTAAGGAGATGCAAAGTTTTATAAGGCAATAATTTGTAGAAGAGGAAAATGAGTTGAGTTGAGCAAGTTCAAGTTTGACCCATTAAGTACGAGTCAAATCAGGTTTGAGACAAAAATAGGTTGAACTAAAATGGGTTCCTAAACCTATGGCTATTACCCGGTCTTTGATAGGTCAGGTCAACCTAGTATGACCCATTTTTTTCACATACAAAAGAAACCAAAAAAAAACTCTAGTATGTTCTCTTTGTCTTCCTTTCAATAATACAAATATGAGAACAAATATATGAAAATATCCAAAAATAAATGTTAAACAATAAATAAATTCTTAAGATTTTATAAATTAAATATCAATTTGGGGCACTTGTTGTAGTATAATGTGAAATAAAATTAACAAAATAATTACCAACACATTTTAAATTTTACCTCAAAGATATAATCATGGTTGGATTATGCATCGGCCAGGTAAAATATTTTTTTCTTTAGCCCAAATAATTTAAAGAAGTTTAAAGAGTTTTGAAAAAGACAATAATATCTCATAGGAAATATAATTAACACTAAAAACATATTACAAAAAAAATTTTATAAAGAAAACTTTGTCATTTCTTTTTTATATATAAATCGTGAATTTACATAATAATTTTTTAGAGTAATATATATTACTAATGAAAATATTATCTAAAAATAAATAACTAAATAAATAAAATCAGTAATTTGTTGCAGCATTAGACTTGGGGCACGTTTGATACATTAAATAGAGATTACGTTATGAATAGATTTTTTTTTTTTTTAATTACTAGGAATAATAGGTGTTGTGACTTGTAATAGAATAATTATTTCTATTCATAAGTTTAGTTGTTATGTATATATAGAAAGTTTGTATTTTTGGAAATATATTATTTTAGAAGTTTTTTTTTTTTTTAAATGGTTAGAAATAGTTAACCCATAAGCCCCCTCCCCCCACTTCCATGAGGCACCAACTCACTAATAGATAGTGGTAATTTTAAAAGTTGTTAAATGTATTAAAGAATAGCTATTATTGCCATTTTAGAAAGAACTTGTTAATTCTCAATTTAACGAATATTTATTCCTTGTAATAAAAATGCAACTAAACAATTGAATAACTATTTAATAACTATTCTATTACAATATCTATTACAACATGCCAATTGTGATCTTTGGGTATATTTGGTATGGTGTAATAGCTCATGTAATGGATATGTAATAATAATTTGGTCATTAGGTTGCCTCTTTATTACAAAGATTAGTTATTACAAAGGAATAATTATTCTTTAAATTGAAGAATAGTTTTTTTTTTATTATTATTATATATAAGATAGAATTTCTACTCTAGCCAAATCTAAGTGTATATGTGTATGAAGTTTCCTCTTAGAGATTTGAACTCCGGCTCTTACCTCCCACACTCCGCAAGCATTTATACTTGTGGAATGACCACCACACCAAAGGTACGCGGTGGTTAAATTGAAGAATAATCATTCATCTTTAAAGTGAATGTAATAGTTATTACTTAGTGCTTATAATAGATCTTAAAATTAATATATTTTCAAAAAACATAAATTTTTCTTATACATTATCTTTTACAAGCTTTTCATATGTAATGACTAAACTTATGGATAGTAATAATTATTCTATTACAATATCTTCTATTCTCAATAATAAAGATTACTATTCCTGATGTAATCATCATTCAGTGTACCAAACATGCCCTTAGTATTTTGTAATCTTGGTTTAGTGACAACCTCCCTTTCTTTTAGATCAAGCACATTAAGAGAATGAATAGGGCTCATTTGCTGACTTCATTGGTAGATTATGTTTTGCTTATGGTGATGTCCTTAAACCAAGGTTAATTTAGTATACAAAATAGTTAATGTATAATGGGACTACATTAGGTCAAGATTCATGGTACTTCACTCCGCTCAAGGTAAGAAAAGTATCTTTCTTATTTAAAGGAAGATAAACTGAAACTATACTTTTATTGTTTTTACACGTGATTGGCAATTATCATACGATTTGGTGTTACTGTTACATATGTAACGAAACTCACATGAAAAATGGCCAGTAATATAAAATCCTTCTTTCTCGGCATGCAACTTTTAAAGCGAAAGTAAAGCACATGATATGTACTGGAGAACTATTTTTCTTATGACGAGATTTGTCAAATAGAGTCATAATTGAGGAAAATTTTACAATTTATATATGCTTATGGTTGGCACTTGTCATACAATTTGATGTTATTGTTACATGTAAGGACTAGATTGGACCTTTGGCCCAAGGTGTGATTGGATCCAAGCCCAATAGGCCCAGTACAATGAATTTGTAGAGAGTGGGTTGGAGAATTAGGCTCTAATGAATGACTTAACAGTTAGAATGGATTTCAAAGGATAATTAAACAAAGATGGACTAAAATTCTCTAAGTAATTTTATCCTCGGCCTAGTTCGAGGAGGTCTATTCCAGTATCTATTGATTGAAAAAGGTTTCAGATATAGTTCAAGCTGTTACAGTGCTTTTTCTTACAAATTCTCGATACCTTCTCCATGGAAGGTCTCTTACATTATATAGTTCCCTTTTGATGATCTTGACCCTACACTTGTTGATCATCCAAGTCATTACTTGAGTGCTTGTCCCATTGGACATCCTCTTTAGCCCTTCGTGAGTTGGGATAGTCAATGCAACATTGTTCAGGGGTCTTCTCCACATAAATGCGGCCAAAAAGTTAGCTGCAGTGCATTCAATGCGGTTGCAACAGTTTTATCTTAGATATTTCCTAGCTCTCATTCCTCCAGTATGTTCGTAATGCACGCCCCTAGTAGTGGAGTTTCCTGGAAGGTCACTTTGAGTGATAGGATATGCATTCAATCTGTGCTTGGCTTATTTGAGGAGATATTCCTCCTTAAACCACCTTTCCCAGCCTTACCACTTGCATGTTACTTATGAGACTCTGAACTTAACACTCTCACTACTGTTTATTTGTCCTCGAATCAATTAACATCCTCGGCCAAAGCCCAAGGCCCAATATACAATTTTGGGCCCTTATCCCTACATTACATATGTTACGACACTCAAATGGAATGATGCAATTTACCAAGTGATATAAAATCATTCTTGCTAGAAAGAAAAGTATTATTATTTTCTTTTAAAAGGAAAATATTCCAATTGAAACAATACTTTATTGTTTTTACTCATGATTGGCACTTATCATAAGATTTGATGTTACTGTTGTTACACATGTAATAATAACACTCACATGAAAAAAAAGCCAATAATATACAAGAGAATTGGTGATATGTATCAGAGAATTGTAGGCCAATAATATATGAGAGAATTGGTGATATGTACAAGAGAATTGTATTTTTTTGGACCAGATTTGTCAAACAGACTCTTAATCGAGCAATACTTTATATAGTAAGTTTATGCTCGTGGTTGGTACTGTCATACGATTTCACATATTGAAGTGTTTCGCATACACAGTGTTTAAATATTACAACTTTTTTTTAATATGTTCTTTTTTTTTATCAAGGTGGTCGATACCATACCGGTACCAACCATATCGGTATCAAAACGCCAACGTTTCATACCGGTTTAGATACCAGATGTACCGGCCATGTACTAGCTGTACTGGCCAATTTTGGGTGTACCAACCGGTACCAAAAAAAAAAAAAAAAGCTTTTTTATTTTATTTTTAGTTTTGTATTTTTAAATTTTTGTAAGGGCATAAAGGTAACTTATTTGCATTAACTTATTAGTATTATTTGTTTTCTTAGTTTTCAATGAACAATTAGGCTTTCTGTTTTTTTATATTGTGTTGTTGTTGTTGTTTTTTTTTTTTTTTTTTTTTTTTTTTTTTTTTTTTTTTTTGATGCTAAAGTCTACAATTATGAATAATTTATTCTGAATTTAGGTAATGTTTTATGGTACTTTTATATTTATTAATATATATATATATATAAATATATATAAATAGCGGTAAACCCGAAACAATATATCGGTATTGACCAGTATCGAAATATATCGTTCCACTGGTCAAACTGGTACAGCTTCCGGTATGAGATTGACTCCCTTATTATTTATATCTCTATTGAAGGTTGGATACAAACTGCAAATTCCAAACCAATCCAACATAATCATTTTGCCCGGTCATAATAATTTCTTATATAAAAAACAAAAGCTAAAAAATGAAAGGCATTTATGTGACCTAAAATTTTGAGTGAGGCTTTCATTTTTAGTGAGCGTTTGGTTTCAGCTGAAACCAACGTTCACGTTTTCATTTCTGCGTTTTTTTTTTTTTTTTCAGCGCATGAACAGTAAATTTACTGTGCAGAGACAAAAATTACTGTTTAGGCATCGTAGCAGTATTGTTCACGTACTGTAGCAACACTGTTCACGTATTAAAAATATTAAAAATGGGTCCCACGGTACTTTTCACACATTTAAAAATTATTTTGCTACAGTGTTAGTTTTCAGTTTTCAGTTTTCAATTTTAGCAACAATAAGCTCAATCCAAACGGACCCTTAGTATATTAATTGCATGGAACACTCTAGGGTCTAGGGAAAACCAAATTAGCTATGTATCTTTACCCCATTACTTATTCTTATCCTTAGTTTTTTTTTTATTTAATTCAAAACTTCATGAACCCCCACAACCCCTAATAATAAGAACACAAGGCCACAACAACAAGAAGTTCGGAAAAATGAATCTCTATGAAGCATTTCAGCAACCACTTTTTGTACCACAAAAAAAGGAAAAAAATTGGTACCTTACAAGTGCAGAAATATTGCCAACCTTGAGATGGAAGGAAGTGGCAGGCAAACGGTGGTTGATGATGAACAGAGAGAGAGCTCCAAAAATGAAGATTGAAAATGAAAATCTTTTGTTGTTGTTGTTGTTGTTTTTTTTTTTTTCTTAATTTTGTTTTTTTTTTTTTTTTTTTTTTTTTTTTTTTTTTTTTTTTTTTTTTTCATTTTTTACCTTCACCGAACCAGCCCAATTTCCAAATCAAAATTTGAATTTCAACAGAGGGTTAACGTTGCTGGATTAACAGAAGTTAAAGTGTGTATTCTTTTTCAGTGACGTGGCAGGTAAGCTGATATCAACTGTTTTTAATGATGTGTTTCGTTTCTATTGGCTGGGACTACAAGGTCAGCAAGCTAACCTTGTAGTCCCGCTGACCTTGTAGTCCTGGATCATCTAATAATTTCCCCAACCTCTATCATTAAAGTGCCTTTCTTAATAAAAGTACCATAGTAAGGCTACCGAAAGTGTCCATATTGGATGCACCAAATACTCACTCATTGACCTTATCCATGCAAATTTGACTCCAATAAAAGAAAATGAAAATAGAAGTGGTGACTCATGTTTAAATTAGTGACTGGGATACTTTGATTGTCTCTAAGTTTACATGTTGATCGTTTTGTAGTCCATAATGTTTCAAATGAGTGATTTTAGTTTCAAAAGTTTTAAAAAATTTATAATGATCCTTCTGGTTTGTTTCTGATGATGTCAAAAATTGTCAGTGAGCCGCACGGTTCTCACGTGCTCTTGACAGAACCTGCGAAGCGAAAACACAAAAGACCTTATAAAGAGTACCGGTATAGTATCGGCCAAATATCCTTTGAAGGTTAAGTTAGAGAGAGAATTTCTACAACTCTAGAGTGCCAAAGCTGGGAAATTACACATACCTTGATTTAAGAGGGCTTTGAGGTTTTTATAGTAGTGTAGTACTAACCTTTGTTTCTTGGTGGAGAAAGTGTTTCCATGTAGAGAAGATTCTCATTAATACCCATATTTTATGGGATCCTTTCTTTGTAAGTATTTCTCTGATTGTGGTTAGGCACAGAATGCAAGACATTTCCATACTAAGATTCTTGGAGACCACTCACGCCATGAAGGTGCCATGTAGATGCCACATAGGTGCCACGTGGCTTCAGCAAACCGTCTCCCTTGGGTCCATCTCCCTTTAAGGAATCCAACCGTCAGTCGTCCTCTCCGTCCATGTTATGAGCCCATCTACTAGTTCTTTGGTTGGTAGAGTGTTTTAGGCCGTCTCTTTTAGCAACTCTATCACTAATGTCTACCCCCGTTATTTGTGTCCATCTGCTTAGGGATTTTATCCCTATCAATTCCCTTAATTGTTTCATGCATGTAACAAATAGAAAAATGAGGTGGCATTTTTACTGCCAACTTTTTCATTTAACTTTTTAGATTATTTTATTTATGTAAAGTTTTTTTTAATCCCACTTTTTTTTCTTTCACTTTTTCAAATATAAATATAATTTAAATAATTTTTAACACAAAAAGAAAAATTCGTAAAATGTCAAGTAAGCCTATACCAACTTGAACTTTTTAATCAAAATGGAGAGTTTACGAAAATGATAAAGTTTAGCTATAAAATTTGTTGTAACCTAAGGCTATAATCTTACTCAATATTTTTTTATTGATGGTAAATTTTGACAAATTCATAATTGGATTACATCTTCTTATATCCTCCATACTTGCAAAATTTTTAGAAAATTAAAGATTAATAGCTATGTTATCAATAAATTGTTAAAATTACAAGTTTTCGTAATTTAAAATTATGCATAAAATATAAGCTTATAGATCATATAGTAAATAATATCCGATTGACACAAAATTTGACATGTATATTAAGAGTGTAAAGAACCAATTTTATAGCTAAACTTTATCTTTAAGAAAAACAAAATCAATTCAAAGAATGAACTAACTATTCCATATTTACTGAACTCAGACCACTTGCTCAAAAGTTAGTGATAATTCAAAAATCCTAAATGAATTCGTGTTTGCTTTTTGAAAAACGCAAGAAGTTGATAAAATAAACTTTGAAAATTTTCTTAATTTGATTTTCCTCTCATTCCTCACTTGAAAAGTCTCATTCAATATAATGGTGGAGAGAAATGCAGGCTTAAAGCGAAACCCATCATAATTTTTTCAAGCCCGAACAAAAATTCAAAAGAATCATAAAAGCAAGGAATCAAAGAGAGAGATTTCTTCCTATGCCTACGGCCTACCATTGAAGGAGCAGAAAAGTAGCTAGTTTGAGATAGGATTGGGTTTGAATTGAGAAAGTACCAAACACCGGAATGGGTGAGCGATTTCGCAATGTGCAATTTTTTTCTAATAAAAATTCAGCTAACATGCATGTCATTAAAAAATGGCACTTACTGTGTTAGTCACATGCACTAGAAAATTATCAAAATTAGACAGATCAAGGTGCCATTGACACTCATTTTTAAACTTAGAGATTAAAATCATTTGAAATATTAGGGACTAAAAGCACTCAACTTATAAACTTTAAGGACCAACCATATATTTTGGCCTATATCAATCAAGCTCTCATAAAGTTAATGAGAGATATAGATGGGACAACTAAACAAGATATGTTAGAGAGGAAGGAGATGGTGTCACAAGTACGTGTAATGATTGGGAATTATACCTGAAAGGCCTTCATCTATTCGACTAATATTTTGTAATTACTTTGCCAAAAAAATAAATAATTTTAAAGGGTCCATTAGGCTTTATCCCACATTACTAAGGAGCTAGGGTGTTGGATATTGGCTTTGTAAATGCTTAAGCTACCGTAGGAGTATATGTGTTTGGAACTTACTCCTGTAAAGCTTTCATCTACTCCTCTCATGCTCCATAATATGAGAGAGAGAGTGAGAGAGACTATGGGATTGTGGTGCGTTGAGAGAAACTATGTGACCGTGGTGTGTTTGTGCCTGATTGGGCCCTTCAAAAGTTGTAACTTTTAAAAAAAAATTAATGCATGTTGATTATGGCTACACAAAGGTAGTGGACTCTACTGAAGCGGATTCCAAACCCAATCTCATTACTCTTCGTAGTTCATATTCAACATTTAAGATACATGCTCTTAAAAATAGTTTAGTAAATCTTTTTAGAAGTTTTTTTTCTTTTTTTTTCTTTATATACATATATAGAATTTTGAATTTTGAGAATAAAGAGACAATATTTTTAGAAATTAGAGATCGAAAATGCCTCAAGCCAATATTTGGGTACCAAGCATTACAACGCTAAAGAAATGAATAGGATCAATCCAATCCATTATCCATAAACACAAATCACTAAGAAAGAGAACTAGGAGTTTAGTACGGCCCTAGAGCTTTCACTTTCAAACTGTAACTGTACTGTCATTCTGGCAACAATTCTATTAGAATTTGGTTCTTTGAACGAAAGTTCAAAAGAGAGGCAGATAAACTAATTTTGTATCAACTCTTTCAAATCGAATCAGCAAACATGCATCTTGATCCGTAGGTGTAGCTTGAAGTCTGACTGTGTGAAACATGAAAATAGTGATGATCAGTTGGCATAAAGTTACGAATCTATATCTGTTCTCCTACTATTTAATGGGATTAATATAGTCTTATTTTAGCCAATAATTGGGATCGATATTGTATTCCTAAAATGGGTTTCTTATTTATTTTTTTGGGATATTTAAACATGATCATCAGCTTCTACATTGAATGCTGATCTGATTCAATAATTATGAAGAAGTAGCGACGCTGGATTTTTGCTAACCCGGTTGTTCAAGCTAGATAAATATGAAAGGTTAAGAGCTAAGAGAGAGAGAGAGAGAGAGAGAGAGAGGGAAAAAAAATCAATATTTGGCTTTCTCGTATTATTATTATTATTTATTTATTTTTTTTGGTAGAAAGTTTCTCTTACTTTTTTTTTTTTAATTTTAGGCTAGGTTGAATTTTTAATTAATTACTAGTTACCACAAGGGTGGGATCCACTCTCAAGTGAGAGACATTACACTGTTACAAAGATCCAAACACACAAGGTGGGTATTAAAAATAAAATATAAAAAATCTTGCAAATAAATTACATGCGATGAACCCATATTTAATTCAAAACTTTATAAATTTTTGTGAGCAGTTTGGAATGTCCTTTCAAATTAATAAAAATGAAATTTTATAATAAGTGATGCTACAAACATAACATTTTTTATAAAAGTTGAGTTGGATTCATTGCTAACATCACTTTATCATCTATTATTTATAACTTGCCAACTTGATAATTGTAAAATATTTTATAAAAAAACTTAAGTGAAATAAAATAAAAAGTGCAAGGTTTAGTTAAGGAAGGGCTTTTGAAATCAAAATATATTATTTTTTTTATAAATCATAGGAAAGGGTAGTCAAATTCAAGCTTGACACCAGTTTTTCAATGTTTAAAAAAAAAAACCCCAACAAAATGTCTTGATTAGATTACTGAAGGAGGTAAAGTAAATACAAAGAACAGTTCTTGAAAGTGAAGTCATTTCATTATAATAAGTAATGCTATAAGCATAATATTTTTTTTCAAAACAATTGAGTTGGGTCCATTATTAACATCACTTTATTATATATTATTCACAACTCACTAACTTAATGGTTATGAAATATTAAGTGAAATAAAATGAATAGTGCAAAGTTTAGTAAAGTGTTTTCTAATACTTTAACTCTTTAAGGTTAAGGAAGGGCTTTTGAAATCAAAAAACTGTATATTATAATTTATATATATATCATAGGGAAGGGTAGACGAATTCAAGCCTGGTACCAATTTTTTATAGTTTGAAAATTCAAGAAAATATCATGATTAGATATATATATATATATATATTTTTTTTTTTTTTTGGGGGAGAAGAATCATGATTAGATTAGTTAAGGAGGTAAAGTAGAGAAATTTTTTAGAAAGTGAAGCCATTTCATGCATTATAGTTTTGTAGATTTGTGTTTTCAATTCAAACCCGTCCCCATTATTCCCCTCTTTTGTCTTTAGTCCTAAAATAATAACAAATCTTTATGAGAGCTAGACAGCTAGTAACAGTCCTCACTCATAAATAAACAACAAATTGAAAACTACATGTACATTAGCATTTACATAGACCATAAAGAAGCCTTAGAATTTATTTTTTAAAATTAAAAGATTATATATTAGACAAAAGAGTAGATAGAGGGCCTAGACTCATCTCTGGCCCATTTCAATTATAATAAGAAGCCCAGCGGGCCAAGTTATGAGCAAAAAATTTACAATATCTGCCCACAAAGTCAAAGATCTTAGAAGTTAAAGAGCGTAAATTTAAAGAAATAGACGGCTAGAAGAAGATGCTGTGGAATTCCATTGGGCGAGAGGGGAGAGTGTTGAAGAGCCTCAATCATTGATTTTATTATCTCCTTCAAATTGGACATAGGTAATGTTATAGCGGACAACCAACTTCAAAGCTTGAACAGCAGCAAGAACTTGAACATCAAGTGGGTCAAAGGGTGGCATCAAAGAGGAATGGTAAAAAATTCTCTCCCCTAATATCATTTCTACATATTGAGCAAGGCCTAATAGCCATATTGAAATTTATTTTAACCCAACTAGGAGGAAGAGTAGACCATATAGTAGCTGTAGGGACACGATTTTTAACGGCCCAAGAATGACATTAGGCTCGTATGTAAAGGGCCCGAACAATACGATTTGTAGAGAGTGGGTTTGGAAAGGCTTGCCCTTGGGCGCTGGGCAGGGGTCTGATCCTGATTTCATGAGAATCCATACAAAGATAGGCTTGGACTGTATAGCTGAGCCTTACATTGATGTGGTTCGAAAGGTTTGACTCCTCGGAATTAGTCCGAGGAGCATTACATTCTCACCATTCTTCCTCTCTTTTTTCTTCCAGCCCCCTCCTTCCTTGCTCTCTTTCCCTTTTATACTAGTATTTACTTCTCGTTCTTCATCTACGTGTCAGTTTTTCCTGATTTGGGGTATTTACTCGTCCTATCAATCCATACGTCAGAGTGGTTGGGAAAAGCTGGATAGCATGGTATGGAGTATGGGCTCATCAGGCGCTGGGCTCCACATTATGGTGTTGGCAGCGATCTCGTTTGTCCTGCTCTTGTACTGAGTTTGTCCTTTTCTTCAGGCGTTTTGTGAGGTGTTGAGTGTGAGCTCGTCCTCGGCAGTAGGCTCCTCGGCTTGGGCTTTGGGCCCTTAGTGTGAAGTGGGCTGGGATTTCAAATTTCAGGCCCCACAATAGCCCCTCAAAATCCTACTTCCCAACTTTTTAGTTGGGGAGGAGGGTTTTGGTGATGTTGGGCCACCTCGCGGCTTGCTCAAGTTCCGTACCTTATTGCTGTTTGTGTTCTTCCATTTGCGTGAGAGATGTGCCGAATTGAGAGGCGTTACTTCATTCTTCACCCGCGCAGTGTCCTTTGATGTTTCAGTACTCAAGGCGCGCCTTCACGAGGACCTTTAAATCTTGTGGTGGCGGATAGCATCGGAAATTGTGCCAGAGCTGCCTTGTCTGCAGCGTTTCTTGGGAATCTGCTCAAATTAAATTAAATGACACCTCCTTACCCTTTATATAAGTAGGATAGGTGGTTATTCTCCTAGCATACAAACCCTTTTGCTTTCTTCAAAATCATAACCCTTTATCCATAACCAGTTCCCACCTCCAGTGTCGTCTTCCCTTAGTGCAATATGTCTGAGGCTTGGGTGGAGGTGGAGGAACTTCACCCGCCACAGAGGCACCAGACCCTTCCAAGACTTAAGGTGATGTGGTCTGGGCAGGGGAGGCACAGATTTAAGGTATCCTCCCGCTTGGATATGGTGGGAACGGTACCCCCACCTCTTTCAGTCAAAATCCGAAGCAGGTTCTGGTCATACCAGATTTTTGGTGTGTCAGAAGAAAGGTTTTTCGCCATTAGCGCCGTCTGCGATACCGCAGGCGTGGTTCCGTGGAGGCTCATCAACTTCCGGTTCCCGGTACCTTTTCTTCAACGGTGCGGGCCTCAAGTTGGGTTCCCTGCACCTTTTCTTCAGCTGCGCTAGCCCGAAGCCGGGCTCTCTGCACCTTTTCTTCAACGGTGCAGGCCCCACGTTGGGTTCTTTGGCTGCCTGAGTTATAGGCATGTAAAAGTATTGAGGAATGGCTTCCTTAGACGAAATTTTGAAGCGGTAGCGCAGCTCTTCTCTGCACCTCTTCTTCGGCTTTTCCTTCATTCCTTTGTATCTTTACTTTTTGCTTGTGTAGTTAGTTTGAATATGAGCTTATTTAAGCTCCTTCATTGTACACTGTACTGTTCTTTTGTCTTAATAAGAAATGAATTTGCTTAATCTCAAATACTTTTCTTTTCTGCAACAACTACTTTGTGCATGAATATTAAATATACACTTTCCTTTAATGATACTTAGAGCAGGAAAAAACCTTAAAACAAATTCCTACTAGTTTGAACTTACTGACATTATCAAGTATAACAATGGTAATTCTCAATAAATTAAACTCTTGGAACTAACCGAGATAACGGCCGAGCGCTGTGCGATGCATGCAAGACAAATGTCCGAGAACGATAAACTCTGAATAATTCATCCGAGAGGGTAGCCAAGCAGTGAGGGACTTCGATTGTGTTTTTGGTAACATATTGCTCTATATTGCATCAATCCCTTTGGTACTGACGATCCAAGAGTAGACTGGGGAATCCATGCAGTTTAGGGATTAACCCAACTGTTAATGGGGAGTTCTCCTCGGATAGATTCTAAGGTCCATGTAACGTAGTTTTTCTTTTAAGTACTTGATTTCCCCATAGGCTTGAGTCCGAGGACCGTGCAAGACCTTGGTTCTATCCAAAACTTGTAATTTTTCTTCTGAGTACTTGGTTTCCCCATAGGCTTGAGTCCGAGGACCATGCAAGGCCTTGGTTCTGTCCAAAACTTGTAATTTTTCTTCTGAGTACTTGGTTTCCCCATAGGCTTGAATCCGAGGACCATGCAAGGCCTTGGTTCTGTCCAAAACTTGTAATTTTTCTTCTGAGTACTTGGTTTCCCCATAGGTTGAGTCCGAGGACCATGCAAGGCCTTGGTTCTGTCCAAAACTTGTAATTTTTCTTCTGAGTACTTGGTTTCCCCATAGGCTTGAGTCCGAGGACCATGCAAGGCCTTGGTTCTGTCCAAAACTTGTAATTTTTCTTCTGAGTACTCGATTTCTCCATAGGCTTAAGTCCGAGGACCATGCAAGGCCTTGGTTCTGTCCAAAACTTGTAATTTTTCTTCTGAGTACTTGGTTTCCCTATAGGCTTGAGTCCGAGGACCATGCAAGGCCTTGTTTCTGTCCAAAACTTGTAATTTTTCTTATGAGTACTTGGTTTCCTCATAGGCTTGAGTCTAAGGACCATGTAAGGCCTTGGTTCTGTCCAAAACTTGTAATTTTTCTTCTAAGTACTTGGTTTCCCCATAGGCTTGAGTCCGAGGATCATGCAAGGCCTTGGTTCTGTCCAAAACTTGTAATTTTTCTTTTGAGTACTTGGTTTCCCCATAGGCTTGAGTCCGAGGACCATGCAAGGCCTTGGTTCTGTCCAAAACTTGTAATTTTTCTTCTGAGTACTTGGTTTCCCCATAGGCTTGAGTCCGAGGACCATGCAAAGCCTTGGTTCTGTCCAAAACTTGTAATTTTTCTTCTAAGTACTTGGTTTCCCCATAGGCTTGAGTCCGAGGACCATGCAAGACCTTGGTTCTGTCCAAAACTTGTAATTTTTCATTTGTATTTATTCATTTTTCGAACGTAAGCCCCTAGACCAGGGCGGGGAGAGCTGGCTTGAGGCCAGAAGCCCTTAGAGCTGCCCGCGCCATTGGCACTGCAAGGCGTAGCCCCTAGCAGAAGTTTATGTCGGAGCAACAGCTGCATGTCGCCGGAGATGGAGGAAACCCCGCGAACCTCTGCTTGCTAGAGAGTTGACTCCACTGCCACCTGCGCCAACGCGCAAGCCTTCCCACAGATGGCGCCAATTGTAGGGACACGATTTTTAACGGCCCAAGAATGACATTGAGCTCGTATGTAAAGGGCCCGAACAATACGATTTGTAAAGAGTGGGTTTGGAAAGGCTTGCCCTTAGGCGCTGGGTAGGGGTCTGATCCTGATTTCATGAGAATCCATACAAAGATAGGCTTGGATTGTATAGCTGAGCCTTATATTGATGTGGTTCGAAAGGTTTGACTCCTCGAAATTAGTCCGAGGAGCATTACATTCTCACCATTCTTCCTCTCTTTTTTCTTCCAGCCCCCTCCTTCCTTGCTCTCTTTCCCTTTTATACTAGTATTTACCTCCCGTTCTTCATCTACGTGTCAGTTTTTCCTGATTTGGGGTATTTACTCGTCCTATCAATCCATACGTCAGAGTGGTTGGGAAAAACTAGATAACATGGTATGGAGTATGGGCTCGTCAGGCGCTGGGCTCCACATTATGGTGTTGGCAGCGTTCTCGTTTGTCCTGCTCTTGTACTGAGTTTGTCCTTTTCTTCAGGCGTTTTGTGAGGTGTTGAGTGTGAGCTCGTCCTCGACAGTAGGCTCCTCGGCTTAGGCTTTGGGCCCTTAGTGTGAAGTGGGCTGGGATTTCAAATTTCAGGCCCCACAGTAGCCATTGGGGATTTCAAGGCTGACCAAGCAACAAGATGCTCTTGAAAACAATTATGCTATCATCAGTAGCTTTTTTGCTATATATAGGGATAAGGCATGCAAGAGAAGTTTGATATTGAATCCTCCAAATATTGTCAAATGGAATGGAGAGAAACAAAATAAATGGAATGGAGATATTAAAAATTAGCTTAGTAGTTTCACTGCATATTTATAGCCTTCTTAAGGTAAGATTTAAAAAAAAAAAAAAAAAAAATCATGAAACCAAAAATAAATGCAAAATGGTAACAAAACCATGAAAATAAACTAATTTGTGTTGTGTTCGCAAATTGTATACTATGAAATGAAAATATGTCCAACTTTCTCAACATCTTCTACTCACTGATAATGCAATATTAAGACATGGTGTGGGCAAATGCATATACATATGTCTTATAAATGATTAAAACCATGGTAGAATATGGTTTTAAATTGCGCACCAAATATTCTCTCTTCTTATGTACCCAAAACAAACTATTCAGTCAAATTACCCAAACATAAATCATATTTAAGCCCCTAATTAAAAAAGAAAAAAGAAAAAAAAAATTATCCATAAGGGTTTCATTGGCTTGATGGTGGTAGAAGGCTAGTATGATGGAGGTAGCAGCCTCTTAGATTCCTCTTTCTATCTCTTACAAATGCTTTATGAATCTCAAATCTTTTATTTTAGTACTAGTAAAACAATGCGTTTCATTTAAGAATTCATAACATTTTTGTGTCAATCTATCTCTCTCTAGGGCCTTATTTGGTTAGTTATTAATATTAGTCCTTAAATTTTTTATTTTTTATTTTTTTGCTTCTGTTTTTAACATTAAAACGGTGAGTATGCTAAAAAACATGAAAAAGAGAGAAAATGTATGGTGTAAGCTCAGATAATTAATGATAGATTAATGAGATAACATTAAAAATAAGTTAACATGAAATTTTGGGTAACAATAAAAAACACTAAATGAAAAAAGATAAAAAATGCTAAATGTAAAATTAGATCGCTACATAGCAAAACCTCATGCACTTTCGCATAGGATTTCTGCTTTTATATATATATATATATATATATATATATATATTGATTGATTGTCGTAATGTTATATTTGAATTGTTTTTATGTTTTTTAATACTTGAATTATTGTATTGTTATGATTTTTTTTTTTTTTTTTTTTTTGAGACAACAGATAGAACTTTATTGATCTAGAGTGGTATACAAAGTAAAACACCCCTGGACCCAACTGCCCAGTGGTCATCACATAAAACAAAATACTACAAATATGCAGCAGTGGTAAAGAACACATACAACCAGATTAAGCTCCTTTAAAGACTATAAACATTACTCTGTGATGCCATAAAGTGCTGATACTCTGCTAGGAAACCAAAGGCGCCATCGAGGATTGTTCTTGGGTGAAGTTGGATGTGCTCGAAATAAAACTTGTTTCGAGCATTCCATATTGCCCAAGCAACCGTAGCCCACTTTTCCAGTTCAGCTTGAGAAAGCCTTCTCAGTGTTCTCACCATCGTTCGAAACAGCAGAAAAAAATCCTGATTTTATAAGGTTTTAAAATACTAGAACTTGAATTTTTTTTTTTTTTTTTTTTTTGAGTTTTAGTTTAAGGTATTATATATTTGATAAATCAAATTTTGATAAATTATAAAACAAAAAATGTAGTAGGACAAGACAAAATGAGTACCCACAAGTGCCCGCTAGGAAAGAGGTGGGGGCAAGGAATAAAAAACTTGTCCCACAACTGCCTACTATCATTACTGTACAGGATTCATCTGAACCACATTTAAAGAACATAGAATTTGATTTGGGCCCAATTCTAATGCAACATTAATTGATATATACACGATCAAATTCTATGTGACACTGTCACTGTGGAAACAATAATTTTGGGGTTTCACCTGCAGGTTGCTACTTTTGTGCAAACTGCCAACATTAATTAATTGCAAATCGTGTGCGTCTGGGATTGAGATTGGTACATTTGCTGGGTTTTTTCTTTTCTTTTTTTGGAGGTGAAAATGCATTAGCTGGGTTTTTTTAATATGAAATATTACTTTCAATAATGATTGAGATGGAAAATTAAAAATTTAATTTAAATTCAATCTTATATTCTTATTATCCTTTCTCTCTCAAAAAAAAAAAAAAAAAAATCTTATTATCCCTTGAATCAAAAAAATTTTAACCTTTTTATTTTTTTTTTTACCTTATTAACTTTTCCCTTCACATCAAATAATAATTATACGCTACAATAATTATTACATCACATCCAAATCCGTGGTTTTAGATAATTTAATTAATTTATTATGTATAATTTTTTAAAACTTCAAAATTTCCTTCAGTGATTTCCATATTTAAACTAATTTTAAGCAAAAGAAAACCATTTGCAAATAATCTGGAAACAAACCTTGTCAAATTATGAGTATGGTTTTGTTGTATTTGTCAACATTTGAAAGTACCAAAACCATTTCTTCATATATAGGTTAATATTCAAGTGATTTTTTTTTGGTGGCAACCTCATCTTCCGTAGCTCTGATTGTTCTTTTGGCAACCTCGTGTCATTTTAGAATGTAGACATTGGATCTCACAATCGTGGGACTCACTTACATATAAGAGGAATCTTTAAATGCATAAAATGATAAAAACTCTTTTCTTTTTGTTTCCTTTGGATGCATGCTATCTCTTTTTTTGGTTTGGAGTTAAGCTTGCTTCCAGTGAAGTTGCTTATTAATTACATGTCACATGTCTGTTGCATCCAGTGCACAAAAATACCAGACATAAATCAAGCCCTATCTTTTTCAGCCTTGCTGGGATTTTGTTATTTCTCAATTATCATGGTACCACTGAAGGCACAAGTGAACTCGGCTTTGGTGTATGAGGGACATATATAGGGAATTTATTAGTCCGGTGCACAATCATGGAGACAATTCGGCAACACTCTCTGCAACAGCAATTTGGGCCATGTTTAGCAGAAGAGAGCAACCAAAGCATGTTAGAGTTGGACATGGGTGTGAGATTGAGTTTAAGGTTAAATTTTATTTGCCGTATTCACATTGGAATCATGTTTCATATAGTATCAAAATGCAGTCCAATTTTTCAGAACGACATTGTAATGAATTCTTATTTTATATGTAAATTAAAGCTCCCCATTTCATTGAATCATCCATCAAATTTAAAATGCTTGCTTTGTTGTAAAAAAATGGCCAACCGTAAAATTGAGACAAGATTATGTAAAATGTTTTACGCTTAAAATAAGTATAAAACATTTTATATTTCTCTCATGCACAAATCACCCTCCACCCCACCCTCTCATCAGCCACAACCACTAGCCAAAGCCCTTGCATAGTCTCTTACGGCCTCTCATCACCACCGTCACAGTGGTGGTTGCCTTCACCTACATGACCTCTCTCTCTCTCTCTCTCAACAAAGCATCCTTGGTCGAGCTCTTCCAAACCCTAAACAGCGCCACCTACCAGTGCCACCAGAGGTGGTGGGGTCTTCTCATTTTACCCTTTTCAATCTCACTTTCTCAATCTCACTTTCTCATTTTCTCTCACCAAATCAAACCCTAATTCTTACTCTCCAATTTCTCACCCTACCCACACCTTCTCTCCTCAAATTAGACCCTAAGGGGAAACTAGAGACACATGGGGACTTAATTCGATAAGGTTCTCAAGTTTCGATCTAAGTTTTTAGATTTGTGGGTGTTTAGTTTTTCAATATGGGTTCATCAGTTTTTTTTTTTTTTGGCTTTCTGATATGGATTTTTGGGTGGATGTTGGAGTGGATTTGGTTGGGTTTATGTTGATTTGGTGGTTTAATGCTCAAATTTGTGGGTTGTTTATGGTTTAACACTCAGATTTGTGATTTAATGCTCAGATTTCTAAGTGGTTGTTGGTAGGTTCTGATATGCGTTATGGTGGTGGCTTTTTTTTCTTCTTCTTCCCAATCATCTGATTTTTGGGTGGTTGGTGATGATTTCTGCTTGCATATTTTTTTTATGGAAAACTATGAATTTCATTCAGACAAAGATAAAATTAGTACATCATGCACTACAACACGCTCAATAATACAAGGAGTTTCCTCTATTCATTTGTTCTTGCATTTGATGGTGGCTAGTTTGTGTTTGCATTTTCAAGTGTTTAGATCACACCAAACACTTGAAAATATCTTCACTTAATATGTTTTACAGCAAAACAAACAAAGCATTAAATGCAATAGAGCGCAAGGGGTAGATCTTTTATTGGTTTGGGTTTCTTTTTTCGTTCTTAAAATTAGATCTGGATAAGTTAATGTGATTGAAAACAAACAAAAAAATAGGACGTGGACAGTGGTAGAGCCAAAAATATTTTCCATGGGCCAAGCTAGTTATGCCTACATTGTGTTGGTGGGTTATGCCAACATTAAATGAAAATGCAAAAGACCCAAGCTAATTTGGTCCCATTCATGACCCAAATAAAATACTTTATTTCATAAACTAACTTTAACTCAGTAAAGTTGTGCCTATTTCTTTTATTGTACTTAATTTTGAATTGACCTTTCTAATAATTTGTTTTTTGATTTTTTCTATGTACACATTTAAAAAATAAGTTAAAAATTAATTTGATAATCTTGATTTTTATATTGATATGACCAAGTTTTTGAGATATGCTCAATGCATTTCAGTGCGTTGATTAGTTGGATACCCTTATATCATTGGTTGTAATTCAAAATCACATTTAAGGAAGTAATATCTATTTGCTTTGTTTTACATCTTAGATCTTTTGTAAGGGGTTCAACATCTAAAGTTTTAGGATTTGGGTCAAACGATGAATGGTTTCTAAATTACTCACATTTTAAAGTTTGCATATTGAATTTTATAAACCAGTTATATAACCATTGAAAAAAAAAAGTGAATCAAGGGATCGTGGTTGCTCCCCCTACAGGTGCCATGGTTTATACTTAGACCATTCATTAGGACCATTCCAAGATGTTATCGTTAATGCTAGTTAACATGGTGGCATTTTAATTATCTTTTATAATTTTTTTATTATATAAACCTTGAAAATTACATGAGATTTAAATAAAATTTCACCAAAAATAAAAAACCAAACATATATAAAGTTATATTGCCAAGACTTTTGTGGGGGTAGTGGCATTACCCATTCTCTTGAGGTGGAGAACTTTAGTCTCCCCCACTCCCAACTTCTTGTAAGTTTTTTAAAAACAAAAAACAAGTAATGCCATTTTAAGGTTTAATTTTATTTATACACTTATTGAGACATTGATGCAAACAAAATGTATCTCATCACATTTAAACATTTCAATTCTCTCTAGTTTTTAGCCAGATTTATGACACTTGACAATTACTTGATTTTGTGTTGTTTAATGGGGTTTTTTTTTAAAAAAAAAAAATTTATGACCATTGATTTTTTTTTAAAATGATTCATTTCTCTCATCTAACTAAAAGTGGAGGGAATTAGAAAATTTAAATGAGAAGGGATCCTTTCCAGCAAGGTAATAACTTCTAAAAGAGCGTTCAGTTGGTATAAAGGCAATTATTCAACTTACAAATAAACATTTGCTCCTTTTTGTAAAGAGCTTTGTGGAAGCATTATAAAAAAAAAATTAAAAAAAAAAAACATTTAAGGAGATGCAAGGTTTTATAAAACAATAATTTGTAGAAGAGGAAAATGAGTAGTTGAGCAAATTCAAGTTTGACCCATTAAATATGAGACAAATCGGCTTTGAGACAAAAATGAGTTGAACTAAAATGGGTTCTTAAACCTATAGTTGTTATTTTTGGTCTTTGATAGGTCGGGCCAGCCTAGTATGACCCATTTTTTTTCACATACAATACAAAACAAAAAAAAAAAAAAAAAAAAAAAAAAAAAAAAAAGTTCTTTTAGTCTTCCTTTCAATAATACAAATATGAGAACAAATAAATGAAAAGATCCAAAAATAAATGTTAAACAATACATAAATTCTTAAGATTTTATAAATTAAATATTAATTTGGTGCACTTGTTGTAGTATAATGTGAAATAAAATTAACAAAATAATAACCAGCATTTTAAATTTTACCTCAAAAGATATAATCATGGTTGGATTACACATCGGCCACCATAAATATTGTTTCTTTAGTCCAAATAATTTAAAGAAGTTTAAAGTGTTTTAAAAAATACAATAATATCTCATAGGAATTAGATTAACACTAAAAACATATTACACAATTTTTTTATAAAGAAACTTGTCATTTCTTTATATATATATATATATATATATATATAAATCATGAATTTACATAATAATGTTTTAGAGTAATATATATTACTAATGAAAATCTTATATAAAAATAAGTAAAGAAATAAAATGAGTAATTTCTTGCAGCTTTAGACTTGGGGCACATTTGATACATTAAATGGAGATTGTGTTAGGAATAGTATTATTTTTTTAATTACTAAGAATAATAGGTGTTGTAGTAGAATAAATATTCCTATTCATAAGTTTGATTGTTATGTATATATAGAAAATTTGTATTTTTGGAAATATATTATTTTAAAAGTTTTTTTTTTTTGAATGGTTAGAAATAGTTACATAATATATATATATATATATATATGTTGCCAAGCCCACACCCCCCATACTTCCCCATGGTACCAACTCACTAATAGATACTGGTAATTTTAAAAGTTTTTAAATGTATTAAAGAATAGCTATTATAGCCATTTTAAAAAGAAATTGTTAAGTTTCAATTTAATGAATAATTATTGAGAAATGATATGTCTACAACATTTTTACAACAAATCCTAAGTGGCAAGTTGTTACTAGTTGTTATTGTTGAGGTAAAAAAATAATCTTAGCGTTAGTTTGAAATTTGAACCAGTAACAATTAACCACCTATGATTTGTTGTAAAAATATTGTAGACGTAGCATCTCTCATAATTATTCCTTGTAAGAGAAACACAACTAAACAATTGAATAATTATTTAATAACTATCCTATTACAGTATCTGTTACAACATGCCAAACATGATCTTAGGTTATGTTTGGTATAGTGTAATAGCTTTTATAATTTTTTTTTTTTTTTTTAAGAGAGAGTTTCAACCTATAGCTTGAATACTTTTTTTTATCATCAGACCAAGACACCAATCAGTTTTTAGCATAGGTGAGGATTGAACTCCAAATCTCTTATACAACCATAAGAAACTTTACTAGTTGAGTTAACTGGAACCCTTAATAGCTTCTATAATAGAATAGCTATTTATGTATAATAGTAATTTGGTCATTTGGTTGCATCTTTATTATATAGATTAGTTATTACAAAAGAATAATTATTTTTTAAATTGAAGAATTGCTATTCCTCTTTAAAATGAATGTAATAGCTATTCCTTAGGGCATGTTTTGTAAACTGTAATAGACATTGTAATGTAATAGATATTCTTATGGCATAACTATTCAGTTGTTTAGTTATATTTTTATTACAATGAATAGTTATTCCTTATGAATAACTATTCTTCAAAATAAGGAATAATTATTCCTTATCAAAAGTACTGAATATTTATTCCTTCACCTTATGTAATAAATTTTTTTTTTTTAAATTTCCTAAAAAGTCATTAGTTGCCACATCTTCAAAAGGAAAGAAAATAAATTTTCCTTCTTGTTAATTATTAGCTCTATTTTGAACACCCTAAAATAAGTGTATTTTAGGAAATTTGACTTAAAAATGATTTAATTACACATTTTTTTTATACTCTACTAAATTGTGGATGCATATTTAGAATTTTATTCCTAAATGGTCACCAAACTAATGAATAGTAATACTTATTACATTCCAACTTAATATATTCCTTGTAATACTTATTCCTATTCCCATGTAATAATCATTACAATGTACCAAACGTGCCCTTAGTGCATATAATAGGTCTTAAAATTAATAAATTTCAAAAAATATATAAATTTCCTTATATATCATCTTTTACAAGCTTTCCATTTGTAACGACCAAACTTATGGATAATAATAGTTATTTCATAACAATATCTTCTATTCTCAATAATAAAGATTATTGTTCTTAATGTAATCTCCATTCAGTGTACCAACGTGCCCTTAGTATTTTGTAATCTTGGCTTAGTGACAGCCTCCCTTTATTTCGGATCAAGCACATTAAGAGAATGAATAGGGCTCATTTGCTAACCAAAATTGATAGATTATGTTTTGTTTATGGTGATGTCCTTAAACCAAGGTCAATTTAGTATACACCACAATAGTTGATGTATGATGGGACTACAATAGGTTTTGTAATCTTGGTTTAGTGACAGCCTCCCTTTATTTCGGATCAAGCACATTAAGAGAATTAATAGGGCTCATTTGCTGACCAAAATTGATAGATTATGTTTTGTTTATGGTGATGTCCTTAAACCAAGGTCAATTTAGTATACACCACAATAGTTGATGTATGATGGGACTACAACAGGTCAAGATTCATGGAACTTCACTCTATAATGAGCAAGTTTTTGACAATACACGTATATGTATATGCTGTTCAACGTAAGAAAAGTATTTTTCTTTTTTAAAGGTAGATTTGAAACTATTCTTTATTGTTTGTACTCGTGATTGGCAATTATCATACGATTTGGTGTTATTGTTACATATGTAATGAAACTCACATAAAAAATTACCAGTGATATAAAATCCTTCTTTCTTGGCATACAACTTTTAAAACAAAAGTAAAGCACGCGATATGTATGGGAGAACTGTTTTTCTTGTGACGAGATTTGTTAAACAGACTCATAATTGAGGAATATTTTACAATTTATATGTGCTCGTGGTTGGCACTTATCATACAATTTGATGTTATTGTTACATATGTTACGACACTCACATGGAATGATGGAATTGGCCAAGTGATATAAAATCATTCTTTTTGGTAAGAAAAGTATTGTTATTTTCTTTTGACAGGAAAATATTCCAATTGAAACAATACTTTATTGTTTTTACTCATGATTTTCTCTTATCATAAGATTTGGTGTTACTGTTGTTACACATGTAATAACAACACTCACATGAAAAAAGGCCAATAATATAAAATATATCCTTCTTTCTCGACATTCAACTTCTAAAATGAAAGTAGAGCATGTGATATGTATGAGAGAATGGTACTTTTTTGACCAGATTTATCAAACAGACTCTTAATTGGGGAATACTTTATATAATTTATGCTCGTGGTTGGTACTGTCATACGATTTGATGTTATTGTTACATATGTAACGACACTCACATTGAATTGATTGGTAATATAAATCATTCTTCTTTGACATATACCTTCTAGAATGAAAGGAGAGCACGCGATATGTACGAGAGAACTGTTTTTCTTATGGCAAGACTCGTCAAACAGACTCATAATCAAAAATAAATGAGTCAAATTTTCAATTTACAAATCAAGCACTCTTTCTAATTATCACCATATCAAAGTATGCAACAATTGTACAGTAGCTGTCTATTTTCAAACAAGTTAATGAATTAAGAATAGAATAGTCATGATGAATTACTTTAGTTTACGAATCAATCACTACATTGGTAACAATATCAAAATAATACAAGTCAATGTCATGCAGTCGCTTTAGGCTTTTCACATGATAATAATTTAAAGAATATGCGCAATGGCAATAGTCAAGTTATGTTCGCAAAAGCACATATACCTGTGGACACTATAGACACAGGAGATAATTATTGTGAGACAACAATAGTAACTAGCATGCATGATTCCAATAACCGAAGTGTTTCGCATACGGCATACACAGCGTGTATCACGGCTCTTTTTTTAATATATTCTTTTTGATATCTTTGTTGAAGGTTGTGGGCGAAGAATATGCTACGTACTTCAAATTCCAAACCACTCCAACGTAATCATTTTGCCTAGTCATAATAATTTCTTATATAAAAAACAAAAGCTAAAAAAATGAAAGGCATTTATGTGACCTAAAATTTTGAGTGGGGCCTTCACTCTAAAGTCATGTTTCATGTATTAATTGCATGGTACACTCTAGGGAAAGCCAAATTAGCCATGTATCTTTACCCCATTACTTATTCCTATCCTTAGCTTTTTTTCTTTCTTTCTTTCTTTTCTTTTTTTTTCTCTGTCTCTCTCTTTCGGCTTTTGAAGTAAAAAAAAAAGTTTCAACCTCTATCATTAAAGTGTCCATATTCGGATGCACCAAATACTCACACATTGACCTTATCCATGCAAGTTTGACTCCAATAAAAGAAAATGAAAATAGAAGTGGTGACTCATGTTTAAACTAATGACTGGGATACTTTGTTTGTCTCTAAGTTTACATAATAATGTTTAAAATAAGTGATTTTAGTCTCAAAAGTTTTAATAAATTTATTATGATCCTTCTGTTTTGTTCCCTTAATTGTTTCGTGTATGTAACTAATAGAAAAATGAGGTGGCATTTTTACTACCAAATTTTTCATTTAACTTTTTTACTATCAACTTTTTCATTTAACTTTTTAAATTATTTTATTAATGTACAGTTTTTTTTTTAACTCCACTTTTTTTTTTCACTTTTTCAAAATATAAATATAATTTAACTCATTTTTAACACAAAAAGAAAAATTCGTAAAAAATCAAGTAAGCCAATACCAATTTGAACTTTTTAATGAAAATGGAGAGTTTAAGAAAATGATCAAATTTAGCAACAAAATTGGTTATAGCCTAAAACTACAACCTTACTCAATATCTTTTTATTGATGGTAAATTTTGACAAATTCACCATTGGATTACATATTCTTCTTATATCCTTCATACTTGCAAAATTTCTAGAAAATTAAAGATCAATAGCTATACCAATAAATTGTTTAAATTGTAAGTTTTTGTAGTTTAAAATTAGACATAAAATATAAGCTTATAAATCATGTAGTAAATAATATTCGATTGACACAAAATTTGGCATATGTATTAAGAATGTAAAGAACATGCAATTCAACGGTTAGATTTTCAAAATATGAAGTAATGTTTATTATATTAAATAAGGTTGTAACTTAATGTTATAACAAATTTTATAACTAAACTTTGTCCTTAAGAAAAACAAAAGCAATTCAAAGAATGAACTACTATTCCGTATTTACTGACCTCAAACCACTAGCTCAAAAGTTTGTGATAATTCAAAAATAATAAATGAATTCGTGTTTGCTTTTTGAAAAACACAAGAAAATTTTTCTTAATTTGATTTTCCTCTCATTCCTCACTTGGAAAGTCTCATTCAATATAATGGTGGAGAGAAATGCAGGCTTAAAGCGAAACCCATCATAATTTTTCAAGCCCGAACAAAAATTCAAGGAATCAAAGAGAAAATTTTCTTCCTATGCCTACCTTTGAAGGAGCAGAAAAGTAGTTTGAGATAGGATTGGGTTTGAAATGGGAAAGTACCAAACACCGGAATGGGTGAGTGATTTGGCAATGTGCAATTTTTTAAAAATAAATTAAAATTCAGCTAGCATGCATGTCATTAAAAAATGGCACTCACTATGTTTGTCACATGCACAAGAAAATTATCAAAATTAGACAGATCAAGATACCATTAACACTCATTTTTAAACTTAAAGATTAAAATCATTTGAAATATTAGGGACTAAAAGCACACAACTTATAAACTTTAAGGATCAATAATATATTTTGGCCTATATCAATCAAGTTCTCATAAAGTTAATGAGAGACATAGATCGGACAACTAAACAAGATATGTTAGAGAGGAAGGAAATGGTGTCACAAGTACGTGTAATATTTGGGAATTATGCTCGGAAGGCCTTCATCTATTTGTCTCATTTTTTGTAATTACTTTGCCACAAAAATAAATAATTTTAAAGGGTCCATTAGGCTCTATCCCACATTACTATGGGATTGTGGTAAGTTGACAGAAACTATATGACCGTGATGCATTTGTGCCTGATTGGGCCTTTCAAAAGTTATAACTTTTGAAAAAAAAAATTATGCGTGTTAACTATGGCTACACAAAGGCAGTGGACTCTACCGAAGTGGATTCCAAACCCAATCTCATTACTCTTACGTCATATGTAATTTATATTCAACATTCAAGATATATGCTCTTAAAAATAGTTAAGGAAATGAAGATTTTTTTTTTTTTTTAATTTTCTTCATATATATATATATATATATATTGAATTTTGAGAATAGAGAGACATTAATATTTTTAGAAATTGGAGATCGAAAATGCGTCCGAGCTAATATTTGGGTACCAAGCATTACAATGCTAAAGAAATGAATGGGATCAATCCAATCCATTATCCATAAACACAAATCACTTAGAAAGAGAACTAGGAGTTTAGTACGACCCTTGAGCTTTTGCTTTCAAGCTGTAACTGTACTGTCATTTTCGCAACAATTCTATTAGAATTTGGTTCTTTGAATGAAAGCTCAAAAGAGAGGCAGATAAACTGATTTTGTATCAACTCTTTCAAATTGAATTAGCAAACACGCATCTTGCTCAGTTGGTGTAGCTTGAAGTCTGACTGTGTGAAACATGCAAATAGCGATGATTAGTTGGCATAAAGTTACGAATCTATATCTGTTCTCCCACTACTTAATGGGATTAATATAGTCTTATTTTAGCCAATAATTGGGATCGATATTGTAGTCTTGAAATGGGTTTCTTATTTATTTTTTTGGGATATTTAAACATGGTTATCAGCTTCTACATTGAATGCTGATCTGATTCAATAATTATGAAGAAGTAGCGACTTTGCTTGATTTTTGCTAACCCGGTTGTTCAAGCTAGATAAATATGAAAGGTTAAGAGCTGAGAGAGAGAGAGAGAGAGAGGAAAAAATCAATATTTGGGTTTCTCTTATTATTATTATTTAGGTAGAAAGTTTCTCTTATTTTTTATTTATTTTATTATTTTAGGCTAAGTTGAATTTTTAATTAATTACCAGTTACCATAAGTGTGGAATCCACTCTCAAGTGAGAGACATTACACTGCTACAAAGGTCCAAACACACAAGGTGGGTTTTAAAAAATAAAATATAAAAAAAAATCTTGCAAATAAATTACATGCGATGAACCCATATTTAATTCAAAACTTCATAAATTTTTGTGAACAGTTTGGAATGTCCTTTCAAATTAATAAAAATGAAATTTTATAAAAAGTGATGCTATAAATATAACATTTTTTATAATAGTTTAGTTGAATTCATTACTAACATCACTTTATAATCTATTATTTATAACTCACCAACTTGATGGTTGTAAAATATTTTATAAAGAAACTTTAGTGAAATAAAATAAAAAGTGCAAGGTTTAGTTAAGGAAGGGCCTTTGAAATAAAATAATATATATATATATATATATATTTTATATATATAAATCATAGGAAAGGGTAGTCAAATTCAAGCTTGACACCAGTTTTTCAAAGTTTGAAAAAAAACCCAAGAAAATGTCTTAATTAGATTACTGAAGGAGGTAAAGTAAATACAAAGAATAGTTCTTGAAAGTGAAGGCATTTCATTATAAAAAATAATGCTATAAACATAATATTTTTTTCAAAACAGTTGAGTTGGGTCCACTGTTAACATCACTTTATCATCTATTATTCACAGCTCGCTAACTTAATAATTATGAAATATTTAGTGAAATAAAATGAATAGTGCAAGGTTTAGTTAAGGGGCAAGGCCATTGGGTTCGGTGCACAGAGCACTGAATCCAAGCCAATTCTTTAGTTAAGTGTTTATTGAGGTCCAAAAAGTCACAGTACTTAAGCCCAAAGAAATAAGCACAAGGGGCCACAGAAAAAGAGAAGAAACGGTAAGCCCAAAAGGCTTGAAGCCCAAAAAACATCAAGAAGAAAAAAAAGCAAGCCCGGAAGTTTATGAGAAAAGAAGAAAGAAAAAAAAAAGAAGCCCAGGTCAGAAGATTAAAAAAGAAAGTTAAGCCGGGATCCTCAGAAACTGCCAAAAGGCTCGGGATCCCCGATGAGTGTAAATACAGTCAAGAAATGATTAAGACAGCTTAAAAGAAAAAGCCAAAAAGGAACACAAGAAACAGAGGATGGGCACGTCCTTCTCAAGTATCAAATGACCCAGCAAGAAAAAGAAGAAAAAAACTTGGAGCGACTTCTCATAGCGCAAGTGGGTGGCACCTCAAGGAACCAGAATTAAGAAGTATAAAAAGGGGAGTAGCAGTGAAAGACTTTCAAACCGGCAGAGTGGGATTCCGCCCATTTGAGAAAAAAGATAAAGAAGAAGGACGGCCAAAAGCTAGACTGTGAAGAACTTGACCTCAGCGTACTTCGAAATAGGTAGTTAGCCATGGACTTTCAAAGAAACAACACTAAAAGGAAGGAAAGAATGAAGAACAGGGAAACTGAATCTTCTGGGCGATGGGCACAACACAAGTTCTGGTATCCAGAGGGCAAAACAGGGGAATCAATAGTTCCCCTGTGACTCCAGAATAACACTATAAAAAGGGGGGAAGGATTGCGAAGAAAGGGGGGAGAAAAATTTGCAACAAAATCATTGAGAAAGTTCTGTCAAGAAGAAAACTCAGAGAAAATAGTAAAATTACTTCCTGGTATCCTAGAAAAAGCCACTACAGCACATACTCGGATTCAAAAAGAATCAAACTTTGCAAGTTTTAGAGATTTGAATAACCATCTAAGACTGTAATTTTTGAGCTTACTTGAACCTTGTATCACGTCTTAGTGAGCACACTGTAATCATAATAAAGAAAATTCAATGAAATATTCCCTACTAATTTGAGGATCCCTAACCATTACTTTGTGCTTTTTACTGTTTGCTTTTGCATTACTTTCCTGTTTTGATTGTTGTTCAATACAAATATCCTTATTTGTTAGTTTATGTATATTGTAGGAAGTATGCCATGTGCACCACTTGATTCTTAAACAGCCCTTTAACTGCGGTGAATCAAAACCCAGTCCACCAAACTACAACTATTTGGCCCAGGATCCTTGAGCCTGAGTGCTAGAGAAAAAGCAATCTCACAGTGTTTTTTAAAACTTTAAGGTTAAGGAAGGGCTTTTGAAATCAAAATTTAAAAGGTATATTATAATTTATATATATCGTAGGGAAGGGTAGTCGAATTCAAGCCTGTTACCAATTTTTAAAAGTTTGAAAAGAAACTCAAGAAAATATCATGATTGAATTTTTTTTTTTAGAAGAATCATGATTAGATTAGTTAAGGAGGTAAAAGTAGAGAAATTTTTTAGAAAGTGAAGCCATTTCATGCATTATAGTTTTGTAGATTTGTGTTTTCAATCCCGTCCCCATTATTCCCCTCTTTTGTCTTTAGTCTTAAAATAAGAACAAATCTTTATGAGAACTAGAAAGCTAGTAACAGTCCTCACTCATAAGTCATAAGTAAACATCAAATTGAAAATTACATGTACATTAGCATTTACGTAGACCATAAAGAAGCCTTAGAATTTAATTTTTAAAATTAAAAGATTATATATTAGACAAAAGAGTAGACAGAGGGCCTAGACCCATCTCTGGCCCATTTCAATTGTAATGAGAAGCCCAGCGGGCCAAGTTATGAGCAAAAAATTTACAAGATCTGGCCACCAGACAAAGAACTTAGAAGTTTAATAGCCTAGGCTGTGTTTCGCAACATGTAAATTATTTTCCGAGTGTAAAATATTTTTGAAAAATAAAAATATTTTCTAGTGTTTGTTTGCATTTTGAAAATTGTATTAAAAAATATTTTCAAGTGTTTGGTAACATTCTAAAAAATGCAAATTTTATATTAATTCCTCATATTTTCGCAGCCATTTTCTTAGTTTCCATACAATTTTTATAATAGAAAATTACAAGATATAAACTTTTTAAAGAAACAAAAATCAAAATAAAACCATTAACTTTCAAACTCAGTCAAACAGAGAGGGGGAGGAAAAAAGAGTGAGAGATTGAGGGAAAGAGAGAGGTAGATCGAGAAACTTGGTTGAAATTGGGTCAAGGGGGGGTTGATCTAGAGGCGATGATGACGAGATCGGTCATGTGTGGGTCGATCTAGAGGGTAGCGGTGACAAGATCGAGAGAGGTGGAAGAGACGAGCTACAGAGCGGCAGTGACAAGAACAAGATACAAGGCTCCGATCTGTGTTTGGCATTGGCGATGAGCTTCAACAACGACGAGAACAAGATGAAGGTATGGGTTGGTTCGGATGAGGGATGGGCTGATGGAGGTGGGTCGGTGAGGACGAGGTCAAGGGATGGGTCAGTGAGGATGAGGGATAGGTCGGTGAAGGACGAGGACAAGGGATGGGTCAGAAGAATGGCTTACATGTGACGGTCGTGTGTCGAGAGGTGGTTCTGGGCATCACCGGCAGTACCCTCTCCTTGCTCAGCTTGGGCTTGGCATGAGTGACTTCTAGTCTTCTTTGGGTTTTCTCTTTGAGCTCTCTCTCTCGCTCAGTCTCTCTTTAGATTTTCAGTCCGTAAAAATGAGTTTGAAAGTAAATGAAGCGTGTAATTGATTTTACGATTCTGGGGGCTGAATTTTACGGTCAATGAAATGGTTTTTAGTTTGACCCAATTTTACGTGTGCAACCAAACACACATCAAGGTGTAAAATATTTTCTCAAATTCATTTTCAGCCGAAACAAATGCAGCCTTAAATTCAAAGAAATAGAAGGCAAGAAGAAGAGGCTAAGGAATTCCATTGGGTGAGAGGGGAGAGTGTTGAAGAGCCTCAATCATTGATTTTCTTATCTCCTTCAAATTGGACATAGGTAATGTTATAGTGGACAAACAACTTCAAAGCTTGAACAGCAACAAGAACTTCATCATCAAGTGGGTCAAAGGGTGGCATCAAAGAGGAATGGTAAAAAATTTTCTCCCCCAATATCATTTCTACATATTGAGTGGGGCCTAATAGCCACATTGAAATTTATTTTAACCTAACTAGGAGGAGGAGCAGATCATGTAGTAGCCATTTGGGGATTTCAAGGCGAACCAAGCAACAAGATGCTCTTGAAAACAATTCAACTATCATCAGTAGCTTTTTTGCTATATATAGGGATAAGGCATGCAAGAGAAGTTTGATATTGAATCCTCCAAATATTTTCAAATGGAATGGAGAGAAACAAAATAAATTTGTTTCTATCATCTTCAAGTACATTCAGAAACTTAAGAGTGGAAAATGATATGTTTCACAATATCACTTGGATTAAGAAATCCAAAATTTGAGAGATTTATGGGCAAAATTGACTGAGAGGTACCAGATGGAGATTGTGAAAGGAAAATGAATGAGCATATGCTCAATAGACAAAGCAGCTTTCGATTAAACAAAAAGTAATAAATCAACCTAATAAGGTAGAAAAATCGAAAAGAGAACAATTTACGCAACCATGAAAGAAGGGGTACCTTTTGCTCTGTCTCCTTGTCCTAAGCTTGTGACATTTTGATATGCATGAAATTCCAAGACTCATCAAGTAAGGAAAATCTAATAATTATCGAACTAAACACATAACATCTATACATTAGTGAAAATCCAATGAATTGTGCAATATGAGATGAGGAGGGGACTCAATTCTCACCAAACCAAACCCTAATTCTTACTCTCCGATTTCTCACCCTACCCACACCTTCTCTCTTTAGATTAGAGCCTAAAGGGAAACTAGAGACACATGGGGACTCAATTCGATAAGATTCTCAAGTTCCAATCTAAGTTTTTAGGTTTATTAGTGTTTAGGTTTTCAATATGGGCTTATCGGTTTTTTTTTTTTTTTTTTTTTTTTGGCTTTATGATATGGATTTTTGGGTGGATGTTGGAGTGGATTTGGTTGGGTTTATGTTGATTTGGTGGTTTAATGTTCAAATTTGTGGGTTGTTTATGGTTTAACACTCAGATTTGTGATTTAATGCTCAGATTTTTGAGTGGTGGCTGGTAGGTTCTGATATGGGCTATGGTAGTGGCTTTTTTTCTTCTTCTTCCTGATCATCTAATTTTTGGGTGGTTGGTGATGATTTGTGCTAGCATTCTTTTATGGAAAACTATGAATTTCATTTAGATGAAGATAAAAACAGTACATCACGCGCTACAACGTGCTCAATAATACAAGGAGTTTACTCTATTCATTTATTCTTGCATTTTGATGGTGGCTAGTTTGTGTTTGCATTTTCAAGTGTTTAGGTCACACCAAACACTTGAAAATATCTTCACTTAATATTTTTTACAGCAAAACAAATGGAGCATTAAATGCAATAGAGCGCAAGGGGTAGATCTTTTATTGGTTTGGGTTTCTTTTTTTGTTCTTAAAATTAGATTTGGATAAGTTAATGTGATTGAATACAAACAAAAAAATAGGACGTGGACAGTGGTGAAGCCAAATATATTTTCCATGGGCCAAGCTATTTATGCCTACATTGTGTCGGTGGGTCTACATTAAATGAAAATGCAAAAGACCCAAGCTAATTTGGTCACAATCATGACCCAAATAAAATACTTTATTTCATAAAATAACTTTAACTCAATAAAGTAGTAAAGTTGTGTCTATTTCTTTTATTGTACTAAAATTATTTGTACTTAATTTTGAATTGACCTTTCTAATAATTTGTTTTTTGATTTTTTCTATGTACACATTTAAACAATAAGTTAAAAATTAATTTGATAATCTTTTTTTTTTTTTTGAGAGAGAGAGAGTTTGAACATATGGCGTCCGCTCCTGATAATAGCTCTTTATTATTAGAATAAGACACCAATCAGTTTTTGGTGTAGGCGGGGATTGAACCCCAAATCTCTTATACAACCATTAGAGACTTTACCAAGAGCTAACTGGAACCCACTTTGATAATCTTGATTTTTATATTTATATGACCAAGCTTTTGAGATATGCTCAATGCATTTCAATGCGTTGATTAGTAGGATACTCTTATATCATTGTGTTAGGTTCTAAAGACTTAGGATTTTATGTATTTAGAACTCTAATGTATATTGTTGGCAAACCATGATCAAAACAATATGTTTAGTCGTGTTTAGACTTACTCAAAGTTGGTTTGTTTATGTAAAGTTAGAATAAGCTGATGCAGGAACCATTAAAGCTTCTCGGCCTAGTTCGATCGATTGATGCTTAGGCTCGATCAATCGAAAATCGGGTCAGAGGCGTTTTTCTGCAGAATTCCAACTCAGCCCTAGTTTGTTTAAAACGTTTAGGGTTTTCTAATTTTCCCTAGGTATAAAAGGCAAACCCTAGCCACGTTTTAGTGTTGCTTATATTGCTGTTTGTGTAAATCTCTTGTGAGATCTAGAGGAGCTTTCCTTTACACAAACTTAGGGTTTTCAAGGAGGAGATATTATCTACACCTGAATGATCAATTCAATTGCTGCCATTGAAACTTAAAGAAACACAAGTAGGTGTGCTTGTATCTGGTGGTGAATCCAAGAAAGAAGGAGTCTGTGGATTCAGAGCTTGCACATGGTCGTGTCAGTAAGTTCTACTGGTGGGTAGTAATAAGAAGTTGAGTGTGGGGGCTTGTAAGTCTTATTGTATGAACTTCGATTCTTTCAAGATAGTAGATTCAGGTTTACCTTGAGGATAGTTAGGTTAAATCCTCCTCAGGTTTTTATCAGTTTGGTTTCATGGGTGATCATATCGTTGTCTTATTTATCTTTTCGCTGCGTTGCATGATATGATTGTTTTGATTGTGATAACCTAGATTTGTTAATTTGGACTAAGTAATAACTTGGCTAATTACCTAGGTTAATCCAATTGTGTTTTTTAAGGGGTCTAAAAACCATCACATTGGTTGTAATTCAAAATCACATTTAAGGAAGTAATATCTATTTGCTTTGTTTTACATCTTAGATCTTTTCGAAGGGGTTTAACATCTAAAGTTTTAGGATTTGGGTCAAACGATGAATGGTTTCTAAATTACTCACATTTTAAAGTTTGCATATTGAATTTTATAAACCAGTTATATAACCATTGAAAAAAAAAAAGTGAATCAAGGCATCGTGGTTGCCCCCCCTGCAAGTGCCATGGTTTATACTTAGACCATTCATTAGGACCATCCTAAGATGTTATCCTTAATGCTGGTTAACATGGTGGCATTTTATCTTTTATAATTTTTTATTATATAAACCTTGAAAATTACATGAGATTTATATAAAATTTCACCAAAAACAAAAAACCAAACATAAAGTTATATTGCCAAGACTTTTGTGGGGGGTAGTGGCATTACCCATTCTCTTGAGGCAGAGAACTTTAGGGGGTGTTTGGTACATGTGTTTTGTTATTTGAAAAAATGTGTGAAAATACATGTAGATGAAAAAGTGTATGGAAATACGTGTAATATTGTTTAAAAATTAAAAGTGTGTGTTTGAGTAGGTTTACCAAACACCCCCTTAGTTTCCCCCACTCCCAACTTGTTGTAAGTTTTTTAAAAATAAAAAACAAGTAATGTCATTTTAAGGTTTAATTTATTTACAGACTTATTGAGACATTGACGCAAACAAAATGTATCTCATCTCATTTAAACATTTCAATTCTCTCTAGTTTTTAGCCAGGTTTATGACACTTGACATTTATTTGATTTTGTTTTGTTTCAAAGGATTTTTTTTATGTCCATTGATTTTTTTTAAACGATTCATGTCTCTCATCTAACTAAAAGGGGAGGGAATTGAAAATTTTAAATGAGAAGGGATCATTTACAGCAAGGTAATAACTTCTAAAAGAGCGTTCAGTTGGTATAAAGGCAATTATTCACCTTACAAGTAAACATTTGCTCCTTTTTGTAAAGAGCTTTGTGGAAGCATTATCCAAAAAAAAAAAAAACATTTAAGAAGATGCAAGGTTTTATAAAACAATAATTTGTAGAAGAGGAAAATGAGTAGTTGAGCAAGTTCAAGTTCGACCCATGCATTAAATATGAGTCAAATCGGGTTTGAGACAAAAATGGGTTGAACTAAAATGGGTTCCTAAACCTATAGTTGTTATCTGGTCTTTGATAGGTCGGGCCAACCTAGTATGACCTATTTTTTTCACATACAAAACAAAACAAAACAAAAAAGAAACTTAAGTATGTTCTTTTTGTCTTTCTTTCAATAATACAAATATGAGAACAAATAAATGAAAATATCCAAAAATAAATGTTAAAAACAATACATAAATTCTTAAGATTTTATAAATTAAATATTAGTTTGGTGCACTTGTTGTAGTATAATGTGAAATAAAATTAACAAAATAATAACCGACATTTTAAATTTTACCTCAAAGGATATAATCATGGTCGGATTACACATCGGCCACTATAAATATTGTTTCTTTAGTCCAAATAATTTAAAGAAGTTTAAAGGGTTTTAAAAAAGACAATATATCTCATAGGAATTAGATTAACACTAAAAACATATTACACAATTTTTTTTTTATAAAGAAAATTTTGCCATTTCTTTATATATATATATATATATATATATAGATATCATGAATTTACATAATAATGTTTTAGAGTAATATATATTACTAATAAAAATCTTATGTAAAAATAAATAAAGAAATAAAATGAGTAACTTCTTGCAACTTTAGACTTGGGGCACATTTGATACATTAAATAGAGATTACGTTAGGAATAGTATTTTTTTTTTTAAAAAAAAAAACTAGGAATAGCAAGTGTAGGTGAACAATTTGGTGACCCAGTTCTCGTTGTCACAAGCCTTGGTCCAAAAAGCCCAACACAATGAATTCTTGTATAGTATGGGTTAAAGAACTCGGTTTAAGTAAGTTTAAATGGGTTGTTGCATGGGTTAAGAGAACACACGAACAAGAACGAAATGCTATTGTGTTGAAAGGTCAACCGGTCATGATAGAGCTAAAAACTTGATTAATAGATACAGATCAATACAGTGAGACTTCTCTCCAGTCTCCTCTCCTTTTTTTTCGTCCCTTCTCTTGAAGGACCTTTACATATTATATAGGCCCTTTCCAATCATCTGGG
This sequence comes from Quercus lobata, assembly GCF_001633185.2. Classification (NCBI taxonomy): domain Eukaryota; kingdom Viridiplantae; phylum Streptophyta; class Magnoliopsida; order Fagales; family Fagaceae; genus Quercus; species Quercus lobata. The sequence continues at coordinate 21,589,110 of NC_044913.1, read as the reverse complement.
CTTTACACTTGTTGATCATCCAAACCCCCACTTGAGCACCTGTCCCATCAGACACCCTTCTCAATTCTTTGTGAGTTGCGGTAGCTAAGGTAGCACTATTCAGGGGTCTTCTCCTCATTAATGCGGCCAGGAGAGTAGTTGTAATGCATTTAATGTGGTGATGGCAGCCTTTGCTGAGATATTTCGGGTTTCCTTCATTTTTACGTATTTGGAAGATGAACTATAGTGGCTTGGATGTACCTTTACTCCAGATTTTGCAGTATCCGAGGAGAAATTACTCCTCGGACATGTTCTCTTTGCCCCAGTGGGCCTGAATAGGGATTGCTTGGGCCACGCTGACTCCTCGGATGGGCTGTGTCCTCGGACGGGCCTAGGGCCCAGCCAGCCTGTTATTTTGGGCCGGTCCCCACAATAGCCCCTCAAAACTCCGATTTTTGATCTCCTTCCGAGGAGAAAAGCGGGGTTTTGACATTACAAAGGATGGAATTAATTAGCTCCTGATTCACACGTGTGGGGGCAGTTACTTTTGACGCGCTACAATTTACGAGGTGCGACTATTTACTCCAGGCGGCTTCATGTCTCCCTTATCCAACGGTGAGGCGCAGATCCAACGGCTGACATTCTTCCCAGAATTCTTGAGCTGGAGTGATTTCCTTTTTCCCCCCAGCTATATAAAGCCCTAAAGAGACTCGTTTTTCTTTTTTACTAGCACATAAGAAGTCCAGAGAACTCCAGCACCCAGAGATTCACGAACATTTCCGACCTTCACATTTCTGTAGCCATTTCTGCGAAGCATCCTTCCTGGAAAAGATTTCCAAGCGTCTTGGTGATTGTTTGTGAGGACACCCGTAAGTTTCGCTTGCATCGTTGCTTCAAATTTCTCCTCGGCTTTCAATTTTCATCTCTGTTTTCTTTCCGTCCCTCCAATTTAACTTAGATGGGTAGATTCAAGGATCTAGTAGATATCCCGGCTGCCATGGAGGCTTTTAGGGTAAAATATCATATCCCACCGGGTGTGGTTCTGCAGTACTGTCCCCCAGAAGGAGTATTAACAGATAGAGACGTGGGTCAAGTCGTCATTCCTATGATTGCTTTTATAAAAGGAGGAATGACACTTCCCATGCATAGGATTACCCGAGACTACTTGTTCCACCATAGGTTGACACCGCATCAGTGCGCTCCAAACATGTTCAGGATATTAGGCTACATAGATGTCCTGAACGAGCGGATGGGTCTAGGCCTTACCTGGCATGATGTGGTTCATCTGTACGAGTGCCACTACATTGAGAAGGGGGGGTATTATCTTAAATCTCGGTCCGGGGTCGTTAAGCTAATCTCCTGCCTCCCTATATCCAATAAGACTATGAAGGATGATTTCCTCATTGCCTTAGGAGAGTGGAGCGATGGTTTTCATTGTCCAACTCGGGCAGGAATTCCAAGTGCGGCGCCTCTAGGGCCAATCCTTTAAGGAGGGGGCTTAGCTCTTTAGATGCATTCCTTTTTTTTTTTTTTTTTTTTTTTTTGCTTAAGAATCAAAAAATTTTATAACTTAACCATAATCTCCTCCTCGGCTATTTTACAGATAGAGCTCAAGTTGCTCCTCGGCTGAGCCACATAAACGTTCCGGCCTTGAACTATCTTTTGAGGTCAGAAATCTACATTAGCGAGGACGGGCAACTACGTGCGGCTCATCTAGTTTTGGGCTACCAACCCCTATCCCGTGCCTTCTAAGACATTGGCCACGCCATAAGAGCTGGTAGTCCGAGGTTTGCTAGGATTGACATGTCCAAGCCCAAATTTTTAGCCCGCCATGATCTCAAGCCAGTCATTTTGCCCCGCGTTCAAAATCCTCCACCAGTTGCGCAATTGCCTTCACCAGATAATCTCAAGGTTGCCGCACAACCTCAAGAAGAAGTTGAATCATCTCGTCTTTCTCTAGAGGAGGAGATAGACGAGTTCTACTTCGAAGAAGATATTCTCAAAGCTCCCCTTATTGAGCTTTCAGACCCCGAGGGAGAGCAGGACCGAAATTCAATGGTCGGCGTGCCAATAGTTATAGCCTGCTCGGACGACTCCTCAGACGAAGAGGTAGATAATATGGCCTCTGGCAAAGGAAAAAGCCTACGAGAGTTGATGGCCTCCCGAGGCAAAGGTCAATCTTCAAAGGCGGCATCTTAGTCGCAAACCCCTGTTCTTCCTCCCATTGCTCCTCAGCTCCCTTTTGATCCCGGCCTAAAGGTTAACTCGGACCTGAAGAAGAAAAGGCCGATTGAAACCCTTGAGGAAGGCGAGGTGGGCCCCCGCCAAGGCAAGCAGCAAAAAACCACCCGGGAGCAGAAGAATAAAAGGTCTCCCTCCGTAGAAAGCCGGGATGAAAAGAACCGGGCCGAAGTGCGTGTTAATCCGCGCACTTGGAGCCCAAAGCTCGAGGTAGATAGGGTCGTCATTTCCTATACTGCCTCAGTCCAAGAATATAATAGGGGCTGAGCAGGATATATAGCTGAGGCCCTAGAGTAGCCAGTGTTCCTTCCCCGGGACATGGAGGCCTACAAGCGATTCTTTCAGCCTGAGCTCTTTCTATCCCTCAAGCGGGACCTTGCAATGGTAAAGTGACTCTTTTATCCTTTGATAAAATCCTTAGACCTTGTCACATTCTAAGATATCGTTGTTGTTTTGTGGGCAGATTACTCAGCAAGTGTTTATGGCCGAAGAGTACTGCCGTACTTGGCTGAAGCTGAGGCTCAGTCTCGTGCTGAGGTGGAGAAATCTGTAGGATCCCTTAAGCAGGAGAATTTTGAACTCTCGGAGAAGTTCAAAGAGGCTGAGAAAGGTCGCAAGAGCGCTCTGGCTAGACTAAAGAATGCTGAAACCCAAACCGAGGACCAGCGCCAAAATTGTATGTGACCGAGACCAACCTTGCCACTGAAAGGCAAACAGTGTTGGATCTCAAGGCCGCGTTATAAAAAGCTAAAGAGGAGGTCCGGCTGGCTAGAAAAGAGGCTTAGCAAGTTCGGGAAGCAGCCGAGGCTGAAAAAAAGGCTTCTTATCAGCTTGGGGCGGAGGAGGCTGAAGCCAGGTTCTCTAAGGAGCTTCCAGAGGTATGCAGGGATTACTGCAACATCTCATGGGCTCATGCCCTTGATGCTGCAGGGATTCCTGCAGACTCGGCCTTGGGGTTGCCTAAGAAGGTCTTCCTCCCTCCTGAGATCCGAGAGATTCCTGACGGGGCCTCTGAAGCTTCTGAGCAGGCCATGGTTATTCCTGATGCCATCCCTTTGCTTGATAAGGCCAAGGATCCTGCCAAGGAGTCCGTCTCCGAGGGTCTTGGGGCAGATTCCCAAGCCAAAGAGGTTCCTCCTCCTCAACCAGAGCAAAAAGAGAATCCTCCTGCTGAGACTTAGTTTCTAGGTTTTCTTTTTTATTGTATTTTCTTTAAAATGGGAGTTGTCTTACCTTTTGCTCTTTTGTAAAGACCTCTATCTGTATTATTCTCAGCTTATTAATACAGAATGTTCTTTCTCCCATTTCTCTTTTTGTATTTATGACCAATGGTAATATAATTTCATTACTTTGTTCAAAATTAATGCTACTGCTCCTTTAGTTGATGTTTGCAACAATCCTTAAGATTCTACCAATATAATCAAATGAGAAAAAGCAGTGTCGTGCGGCGAACTTAGAACAATAGATGCCAGTATACTAAGCTACGAACGTACCTTAAAATTGCACAAGAGTCCTAAGTTGTTAATTTCACCTAAGTCTGTGGTCCGAGGAGCCATGCAGGAATTAGGTTCTGTTTAAAACTTGTATAGATGCCTCAAGTTATTAATTTCCCCTAAGTCTGTGGTCCGAGAATCCATGCAGGACTTAGGTTCTGTTTAAAACTTGTAGAGAATCCATAAGTTATTAATTTCCCTTAAGTCTGTGGTCCGAGGAGCCATGCAGGATTTAGGTTCTGTTTAAAACTTGTATAGATGCCTCAAGTTATTAATTTCCCCTAAGTCTGTGGTCCGAGGATCCATGCAGGAGTTATTAATTTCCCCTAAGTCTGTGGTCCAAGAATCCATGCAGGACTTAAGTTTTGTTTAAAACTTGTATAGATGCCTCAAGTTATTAATTTCCCCCAAGTCTGTGGTCCGATGATCCATGCAGGACTTAGGTTCTGTTTAAAACTTGGATAGATGCCATAAGTTGTTAATTTCCCCTAAGTCTGTGGTCCGAGGATCCATGCAGGATTTAGGTTCTATTTAAAACTTGGATAGATGCCATGAGTTGTTAATTTTCCTTAAGTCTGTGGTCCGAGGATCCATGCAGGACTTAGGTTCTGTTTAAAACTTGTATAGATGGAAATGGACCAATGGGTATGCGATGACCATGAAACAAAATGTAGGTAGAGCCGTTTTCATTAATAATAATATCTTCTTAGATTATTTACATTCCACGGGCGAGGTACAGTTTTTTCATCTAAGTCTTCTAAGTAATAAGCACCTATTCCGGCCACAGATGTGATGCGATACGATCCTTCCCAGTTGGGTCCCAACTTGCCCTAGGAAGGGTTCTTAGCACTGCCAAGAATCTTCCTCATCACGAGGTCACCTGGACTCAAAGGTCGCAGATTTACATTAACATCATATCCTTGCTTTAGCTTCTGGTGATAACAAGCCATATGGATCATCGTTTTTTCCCTTTTTTCCTCAGCTAAGTCTAGACTTCTCCCCAGTAACTCGTCATTGTTTTTTTGGGGTAAAAGTGCTAGACTTCAATGTGGGGAAGCTGTTCTCGATTGGGAGTACGGCTTCGACCCCATAAGTCATTGAAAAAGGAGTTTCGCCCGTTGACCGTCGCGGCGTCGTTCGATAGGTCCATAAAACGTGGGGGAGCTCTTCCACCCATCTCCCCTTTGCATCATCCAACCTCTTTTTCAACTCACTCACTATGACCTTGTTCACGGCCTCGGCTTGCCCGTTTCCTTAGGGGTATGCAGGAGTGGAATATCGGTTTGTGATCCCAAAGTCGCAGCAATATTCCCTGAAGTTTTTACTATCAAACTGAAGACTGTTGTCCGAGATGAGGGTGTGAGGAGTTCTGAAACGCGTAATAATGTTTTTCCAAATGAATTTCTTGGCATCCACGTCCCTGATGTTGGCCAAAGGTTCAGCCTCTACCTATTTGGTGAAATAAACGGTGCCGACTATTATGTACCGCTTATTCCCTGCTGCTTTAGGGAAAGGGCCGACAATATCAAGACCCCATTGAGCAAACGGCCAGGGGCTGGAGAAGGGGTTAAGGACTCCCCCCGATTGGTGGATATTTGGGGCAAATCTCTGGCATTGATCACACTTCTTTGCATATTCTTGGGCCTCTCTCTGCATGTTCGGCCACCAGTACCCTTAGGTGAGTGCCCTATGCGCTAGTGATCTTCCTCCTGTGTGACTTCCACAAATCCCCTCATGTAGTTCTTCGAGCAAGGACTCGGATTCCTCTGGGTGTATACATAATAGGTATGGGCCAGAATAGGAACGCCGGTATAGCTTGTGGTCCTCTGACAACCAGAACCGAGGAGCATTCCTCCGTATCTTCTCGGCCTCCAGTTTTCCTTCTGGTAACGTATCGTCTTTGAGGAAGTTCATTATAGGATCCATCCAACTGGTATTCTTTCTAATCTGATGGATCCGAGCTGTGTCTCTTCAGGTTGAACTTGTCTGACATAAATCCTCAACAAGGATCATTCATGGCAGATCATGTGTAGAGGATGTGGCAAGAGTGGCCAGTGAATCCGCATGTGTGTTCCCACTTCTAGAAACATGCATCAGGTTAAAGGATTCAAAGTCTGACTGTAGGCGTTTGACTCGATCGAGATACTCTTGCATTCTAGCATCTCTAGTTTCTAACTCACCTATCACTTGGCCAACGACCAATTTGGAGTCCGAAAACGCTTCCATTGTCTTTCCACCCAATTTTTGAACCATCATCATTCCTTGAAGTAAGGCCTCATACTCGGCTTCGTTGTTCGTAGCTGAGAACCCCAGTCTTATCGATTTTTCAATGGTAATACTTTCGGGCGATATCAGAACTAGCCCGATCCCAGATCCTTTTTGGTTGGCCGCGCCGTCCACATAGACCTTCCAACGCGAGGTTCCTTGAGCCGAGATTGTGCCAACCGATTTTCCATCCATGTTTTCCTTTGGTGTTAATGTTTCCACAGAAGGCTCAGCGAATTCTGCGACTAGATCCGCGAGGACTTGACCCTTTACAGAGGACCTAGGCATGTATTTAATGTCAAACGCACCCAAGAGCGCGCTCCACATGGCGATTCTTCCTGTGTAATCGGCACTTCGTAGTACTGATTGAAGGGGAAGCTGGGTTAGAACAATGACCGTGTGTGCCTGAAAGTAATGAAGGAGTTTTCGCGTGGCATGCACTACCGCCAGAATTGCTTTCTCCAATGGTAAGTAGCGCACTTCAGCCTCATGTAATGATTTACTTACGTAGTACACTGGTCGTTGTATTCCATTATCATCCCGTATCAGTACCAGGCTTACAGCATGAGGGGCTACTACTATGTATGCAAACAGTACCTCGTCCGCCTCAGGGCTAGTCATGATGAGTGATCGCGACAAGTATTCTTTGAGTTGCTAGAAGACCAGGACACAATCCTCCAACCACTCAAACCCTTTCCACTTATTTATTAAGAGGTAGAAACGTCGGCATCGGTCTGCAGATCGTGATATGAACCGGTTCAATGCTGCAATCATGCCAGTGAGTTTCTGCACTTCTTTCGAATTCCGAGGAGTTTGTAGGCTATTAATCGCCTTGATTTTATCTGGGCTTACCTCTATTCCTCTGTGAGTTACCATATAGCTTAGGAATTTCCCAGATCCGACCCCAAATGAACACTTGGAAACATTGAGCCGCAACTTATACTCCCTTAAGATGCCAAAGATGATCTCCAGGTCTTTCACGTGATCAAATACCACCTTACTTTTTACCACCATATCGTCTATGTAGACTTTAATAACCCTGCCTAGCTGAGGTTCGAACATTCTGGTCATCATTCTTTGGTAGGTTGACCCTGCGTTCTTTAGTCCGAAAGGCATCACCTTATAGTGGTAGTTTCCGATGGGTTTCATGAACATCGTTTTCTCCTGATCCTCTAGTGCCAGTGGTATCTGATGATAGCCCTGGAAGGAGTCCAGGAAGCTCATTCAAGGGTGGCCTACAGTCGCATCTACCAATCGGTCAATTCAAGATAGCGGGAATGGGTCTTTCAGGCATGCCTTGTTCAAATCTATGAAGTCCACGCAGACTCGCCACTTCCCCGTTTTCTTTCTCACCACCACCGTATTTGCCAGCCATTAGGGGTAAAAGGCTTCTTTGATAGCCCCTGCCTTTTTCAGCTTCGTCACTTCGTCTCTAACGGCACTGGCATGTTCTTTCGAAGGACATCAGGGTGGTTGCTTCTTTGGAATGGAAAATGGGTTAACATTCAAGTAATGACAAATAAGACTAGGGTCAACCCCTGGGCATCGTAAGCGTCCCATGCAAATACGTCAACGTTTTTCCTAAGAAATCCGACCAGTTCCTCTTTTTCTTGAGGAGGTAACTCTAAGCCGACCTGAAAAAATCTCTCTGGATCGTTTTCAACAGTAAACTTTTCCAAACTTTCACACCTTATCTCTTCGGCTAGCCCACTGATTTGCCCTGCCGAGATGGTTGATTGCTATAAGTTTTCAGAAGCCGAGGACTTGGCATTGGACTGTCGTGAGGTGGCGGCCACCATACATTACCTTGCTATGGCTTGATCTCCACGAGTCTCTTCCACTCGGCCTCCAGATGGGTATTTTACCTTTTGATGAAGTGTAGAAGATACGGCCTCCAGGGCATGGATCCATGGCCTGGCTACTATCGCTGTGTAAGGCGAGTAGGCATCGACCACGATAAAGTCCACTTCCACTACCTCTAATCTGGTTTGTATGGGTAATCTGATCTGCCCTTTTGGTACCACAGTTTTCCCTTCGAAGCTGATAAGGCCCCTTATATAAATCAAGGTACATTACTTCTACTGCACTGCTCGGGTCTACCAGTACCCTCCTCACATCGAAGCCTCCGATTCTCAGTATAACCACTAAGGCATCGTCATGAGGTTGGATAGTTCCCCTCTTATCTTCGTCCGAGAATCCTAATATCAAAGAGCTTCCCTTTTTAGACCTTTTAAATTCTCTTTCCCTGTCCTCGACGGAAAGTCGAGCCACAGACAGCACCCTAGAAGGAAATGAGCCGGTTCTTCCTGGAGCAGCGAGGATGAAGTGTATTGTCCCCGTGGGATGTCTTAATGATACATCTTTTCGAGGCTCTTGCATTGCCTGACCCAAATGACCGCTTGAGGGGTGTAAAAGGTGACGTAACTTTCCTTCTCCGACCAGCTGATCTAGGTGATTCCATAGATTCCTGCAATCCTCAATGGCATGCCCATGGTCCTGATGATAGTGACAATACAGGTTCTGGTTGCGTTTCGAAGGGTCCCCAGCCATTTTTCCCGGCCATCTGAAGAGGGGTTCATTCTTGCCTTTCTCCAGAACTTGCTGTACTGGCTCTCTGAACACGGCATTAACCGTTTGCATGTTGCTTTGTCCAGCCTGTCTCGAAAAATCTCTCCTCGGCTGGTTATGGTTATATCGTTCCGACCTGAAATCATTCCCTTTGGGGGGAATGATCTTCTCCTTTCCTTTTCCTTGTAGCTAATCTTCTTCCACCCTTTTGTACTTGTCAATCCTATCCATCAACTGATGAACGTTGGCAACGGGTTTATCAGTGAGAGATTTCCTTAAGCCATGCTCGGCGGGGAGACCGCTTTTGAATGTGCTGATAGTGACATCATCGTGGTTCTCATCCAACTCGTTATACATCTCCCAATACCTATCCGAATACGCCTTTAGGGTCTCTCCCTCGCGCATGGACAAGGAGAGTAACGAACTTAGGGGTCGAGGGACTCTGCTATTTGTAATAAAGCAAGAACAAAAAGCCTGAGTGAGCTGCTTATAGGAGCCTATGGAATTTGTCTTTAGGCTGTTAAACCATCTCATCGCCATTGGCCCCAAGCTGGATGGGAAAACTTTGCACATCAGAGCCTCGTTTTGGGAGTAGATGGCCATTCTTTGGTTAAACTGGCTTACATGCTCTACCGGGTCTGCTCGGCCGTTGTAGATGACAAACATTGGTTGATTAAAACGTCGGGGTAATTTAGCCCCTTCGATCCTATGCGTGAAGAGTGATCTAGAGATCTGATCCAATGCCTTGTTCATGGCATCATTACCCAATCCCTTGCTAGATGGGCTCTCATACCTTCGTGTAGGGCGCACCTCCTTCTTGTAAGAAAAAGTTTCGCTCGGGGGGGTTCTTGACCTCCGTCTGTAGCTGACGTCCTCCTCCTCATTAAAGGACGCATCTGAACTGAAGGGAGATTGCTTTCGCCGTGCATGGCGTAACTTTCTTTTCAGGTCTTCTATTTCTCGCTGCATGGCCTGATGATCGTTTCGCCTTCGGGATACACGACTACTTATTTGGGTACGGCTTTGGCTGGTCTGGGTAGTATGTATGCTTCCTTCATGATTCCTTTCATTGCCTAGATTTGTTCCCGGGTTGGGAGGATTATTTTGCTGTTGAGAGCCAGCAGGTTCTATCAGTTGAGGGTCAGCTTGGTGGGGATTCTCCTAGTGTGGACCTAATTCTGCCATGCCTAACTGTCGTACTTGCCAACATTTAAGTTCTTCCCACAGACGACGCCAATTGTAGGTGAACAATTTGGTGACCCAGTTCTTGTTGTCACAAGCCTTGGTCCAAAAAGCCCAACACAATGAATTCTTGTAGAGTATGGGTTAAAGAACTCGGTTTAAGTAAGTTTAAACGGGTTGTTGTATGGGTTAAGAGAACACACGAACAAGAACGAAATGCTATTGTGTTGAAAGGTCAACCGGTCATGATAGAGCTAAAAACTTGATTAATAGATACAGATCAATGCAGTGAGACTTCTCTCCAGTCTCCTCTCCTTTTTTCCGTCCCTTCTCTTGGGGGACCTTTACATATTATATAGGCCCTTTCTAATCATCTGGGCTTTACACTTGTTGATTATCCAAACCCCCACTTGAGCACCTGTCCCATCAGACACCCCTCTAAATTCTTTGTGAATTGCGGTAGCCAAGGTAGCACTGTTCAGGGGTCTTCTCCTCATTAATGCGGCCAGGAGAGTAGTTGTAATGCATTTAATGTGGTGGTGACAGCCTTTGCTGAGATATTTCGGGTTTCCTTCCTTTTTACGTATTTGGAAGATGGACTATAGTGGCTTGGATGTACCTTTGCTCCGGATTTTGTAGTATCCGAAGAGAAGTTACTCCTCGGACATGTTCTCTTTGCCCCAGTGGGCCCGAATAGGGATTGCCTGGGCCTCGCTGACTCCTCGGATGGGCTGTATCCTCGGACTGGCCTAAGGCCCAACCAGCCTGTTATTTTGGGCCAGTCCCCACAGCAGGTGTTGTAGTAGAATAAATATTCCTATTCATAAGTTTGATTGTTATGTATATATAGAAAGTTTGTATTTTTGGAAATATTTAATTGAAAAGTTTTTTTTTTTTTTTTGAATGGTTAGAAATAGTTACATAATATATATGCTGCCAAACCCACACCCCCTACTTCTCCATGGTACCAACTCGCTAATAGATACTGGTAATTTTAAAAGTTTTTAAATGTATCAAAGAATAGCTATGATAGTCATTTTAGAAAGAAATGGTTAATTCTCAATTTAAGGAATAATTATTCCTTGTAATAAAAATGGAACTAAACAATTGAATAATTCTTTAGTAACTATCCTATTACATTATCTATTACAACATGCCAAACGTGATCTTAGGGTATGTTTGGTATGGTGTAATAGCTCTTATAATAGAATAGCTATTTATGTGTAATAGTAATTTGGTCATTTAGTTGCATCTTTATTACATGGATTAGTTATTACAAAGGAATAATTATTTTTTAAATTGAAAAATAGCTATTCCTCTTTAAAATGAATGTAATAGTTATTATTTAGTGTATATAATAGGTCTTAAAATTAATATATTTCAAAAAAATATAAATTTTCCTTATATATCATCTTTTACAAGCTTTCCATATGTAACGACCAAACTTATGGATAGTTATAGTTATTTCATTATAATATCTTCTATTCTCAATAATAAAGATTAATATTAATTCTTAATGTAATCTTCATTCAGTGCAAAGTATTTTGTAATCTTAGTTTAGTGACAGCTAGGGGTGTTTGCGGTGTGGTGCGGTTTTGGGTCATTTTTAGCACCGCACTTTGCGGTGCGGTTTAGCTAAAACCAGAATTGCACCGCACCATATTTTTGCGGTCACATGTGCGGTGTGGTGTGGTTTAGAGTTTAATCAAAACCATAATTGCTCTGCACCTCATTTTTGCGGTCACATGTGCAATACTATGCATAAGATGCGGTTTGAAGTCGGTATATTTTTCAAATTTTGGGTTTTTCCTACTCAACCCAAAACTAATTTTTCCTCTTTTTTTGGGCCAAGTTTTAAATTATTGAGTTAGTTTTTCTTTATTTTGGGTTGGCTTTTCTAGTCAACACTTGCTAGGGCTATTAAACCTTTTTTTTTTTTTTTTTGAAAACTAGGGTTATTAAACTATTAATAATATATTTAATATTAAAAATAAATAAATATATTAATATATAGAGAGAGTACGGTGCGGTGCGGTTTGTGCAGTTTTCTTATTATAAAACTGCAAACCGCACTGCACCATACGGTGCGGTGCATTATTACTTGCGGTGCAGTGTGGTTATGCCATTTTGCGGGCGGTTTTGGTGGGGTTTTGGTGCGGTTTTTGCGGTTTGTGCAGTTTGGTGAACACCCCTAGTGACAGCCTCCCTTTATTTCAGATCAAGCACATTAAGAGAATGAGTAGGGCTCATTTGCTGACCAAAATTGATAGATATGTTTTGTTTATGGTGATGTCCTTAAACCAAGGTCAATTTAGTATACACCACAATAGTTGATGTATGATGGGACTACAACAGGTCAAGATTCATGGAACTTCACTCCACTCTATAATGATCAGGTTTTTGACAATACACGTATATGTATATGCTATTCAAGGTAAGAAAATCAATTTTCTTTTTCAAAGGAAGATAAATTGAAACTATTCTTTATTGTTTTTACTCATGATTGGCAATTATCATACAATTTGGTGTTATTGTTACATATGTAATGAAACTCACATGAAAAATGACTAGTGATATAAAATCCTTCTTTCTCGGCATACAACTTTTAAAACGAAAGTAAAGCACATGATATGTAGGGGAGAACTGTTTTTCTTGTGACGAGATTTGTTAAACAGACTCATAATTGAGGAATATTTTACAATTTATATATGCTCGTGGTTGGCACTTATCATACGATTTGATTTTTTTTTTTTTTTTGGTAGAAAGGGGATAATATCATAAAACACTAACAAACAGGAACAACATGGTCATAGGCCACCCCAACAGAATCAAGACTCAGTAACAAGGAAACTTCCGCCGAGGGGTCTAAGAAAATTACAAAGTCTTGGGAAAGCAAAGCTCCCCTTCTAGCAAGCGCATCAGCGCACTTGTTTGCCTCACGATAACAATGTTTAATTTGGACCCTAGGAATATTTCCTAGTTCAGTCTTACAATCACTCACTAAAGCATCAATACAATTCTAATGACCATCTAATTTCTACAGGAGATCAACAATAAGCTTTGTTGAGGTCTAAAAGGATCACAATGCCCAAGCCTAAAGAAGTGAGCCAAGCCCAAAAGAAAATAAGCCAAGACCAAGGAAGCAGGTGCAAGGGGACCACGAAAGAGAAAGAAATGGTAGGCCCAAAGGACTTGAAGCCCAAAAGAAGAAGCATCAAGAAGGAAAAGAAACCCACGGCAAGAGATTAAAGAAAAATAGCCAGGATCCTCAGCAACCACCAAGAGGCGTGGATCTTTCTAGGCGCATAAGCACAGTCAAAGGAAGATTAAGACAGTTCGAAAGAAAAGGACAAGAAAAGAAAATAAGAAACAGAGTAGAAGCCACAAGCGCCAAAAGACCCAGCCAAAAAAGAAGAAACAATCAGCGACCTCTCATGGCGCAAGTGGGAAGCGTCTCGGGGAACTAGAATGGAGAAGTACGAAAAGGGGAATGGCAACAGGCGACTTTCAAATTGATAGAATGAGATTCCGCCCGGATGGGAAAAAGGGCAAAAAAGAAGAACTGCCAAACGGTGAGATCGAGAAGGGCATACCTCAGCACATCTCGAAGTAGGTAACCAACCATGGACTTTCAAAGGAATCAAAGCTGAAAAAAGGGAAAGAATGAAAAAACAGAAAATAGAACCTACCAAGTGATGGACACTGAACAGGCTCTGTTAACCATAAGACAAAAAAGGGGAACCAATGGTTCCCCTGGATGCCAGAATTTCACTATAAAAGGAGGAGTAGGTTATGAAGAAAAGGCAGAGATTTTTGGGAGGTGAAAAACTATCGATAAAATTCTGTAAAAAAAGAGAAAACTGAGGGAAAGTTAATAATATTGCTTCCCGGTATCCTGTAAAAGCCACTATTGCATATACTTGGATTCAAAGAGAATCAAACTTTACAAGTATTGAAGGCTGAAATAGCCATTCAAAACTATAATTTTTGAGCTTGATTGAACCTTGTATCACGTCTTAGTGAGCATTCTGTAACCATAACAAAGAAAATATTAATGAAATATGTCCCACTGATTCAAAGATCTTTATAACATTATTTTGTGCTCCTTTGTTGATCTTGTTCTCTACATTTACCTTGTTGTTTTGATATGTCTTTCAATACGAATATCCTTGCTTCTCATTTTACGTGTATTGTAGGAAGCATCCCCTATGCATCACTTGATTCTTAAATAGCCTGTTAGCTGCAGTGAATCAAGGCTCGGTCCACCAAACCACAACTTATTAGGCCCGGGATCCTTGGGCCTGAGTGTCACAAAAAAAGTCACTCTCACAAGCTTTTTGTCCAATTTAATGATCACTGCAGGAAGCTTGAGGGCTATGCATAATCTGAGTCCATCACGTAAAGTCCATAGTTCCGCAGCCACGCTAGTCGAAAAACCCACATTTCTAGCATAACCTTTAAGCCATTCCCCCTTATCATTTCAGATTAGTCCTCCACCACCCGCCCTCCTCAAATTGCCAAGTGAAAAGCCATCCGAATTAAGTTTGAACCAGATCTGAGGAAGAAAGAGCCATCTGACTGCAATCTTTATGTAGTGGGGGGTCTGTTTTGCATTGATACCAATGTAAGCAAATTCTGTTGCTTTTGCAAGGACTTCTAACTTTAGATTTCGCTGCCCACTCTCATTTTGAAACACCACACCATTCCTATTCAGCCATAATGTCCAGATCCCAAAAGAAAAGATGATATTCCATCTGATATCCGAATTAGGAGAGGTTTTAGAGTTGCAGCAATTCTGTCTAATCCATTCAGTAATGTTTAAACCAAAGAAAAGAGAAGCAGGCATTGGAGGAGATAACGAGTTCCAGAGGTTACAAGCAATTTGGCAATCTCTAAGAACATGCAAAATGGACTCCAAACCTTCCCTACACAGCTGGCACACCGGTGAAACATCCATTCCCCTTGCAACAAGAACAGTACGACCGAGACACTCTTGTGGTAGCACTGCCACACAAAGCACTTGATTTTCGGGATAGTGAAAGCCTTCCAAATCCAGTCCCCATCAAAGTAGCCTGTGCAGTGCCCTTCCTCTTCCATAATTGCTAATTTATAAGCTTCTTTCAATTCAAAATTCCCACTCAGGGAAGAAAACCAAGTGATGCGATCAGTATTTCGAGCATAGAAGGAAATGGGGGCAACCTTAATCTCTGAGATCAATTGTTACATATGTTACGACACTCACATGGAATGATGGAATTGGCCCAGTGATATAAAATCACTCTTTCTGGTAAGAAAAGTATTATTATTTTCTTTTGGAAGGAAAATATTCCAATTGAAACTATACTTTATTGTTTTTACTCATGATTTTCACTT
Source organism: Quercus lobata (assembly GCF_001633185.2). Lineage (NCBI taxonomy): Eukaryota > Viridiplantae > Streptophyta > Magnoliopsida > Fagales > Fagaceae > Quercus > Quercus lobata. Next base: position 21,574,009 of record NC_044913.1, on the reverse strand, counting down.
ATCATAAGATTTGGTGTTACTGTTGTTACACATGTAATAACAACACTCACATGAAAAAAAAGGCCAATAATATAAAATATATCCTTCTTTCTCGACATGCAACTTCTAAAATGAAAGTAGAGCACGTGATATGTATGAGAGAATTGTATTTTTTTTTACCAAATTTGTCAAACAAACCCTTAATTAAGGAATACTTTATATAGTTTATGCTCGTAGTTGGTACTATCATACGATTTGATGTTATTGGTAATATAAATCATTCTTCTTTGACATATACCTTCTAGAATGAAAGGATAACACTAGAGAACTGTTTTTCTTATGACAAGATTCGTCAAACAGACTCATAATAAAAAATAATAAAAAATAAATGAGTCAAATTTTCAATTTACAAATCAAGTACTCTTTTTAATTATCACCATATCAAAGTATGCAAGAAAATGTACAGTCGCTGTCTATTTTCAAACAATTAATGAATTAAGAATAGAATAGTCAAGATGAAAGACTTTAGTTTACGAATCAATCACTACATTGGTAACAATATCAAAATAATACAACAAAAATATAGAGTCAATGTCATGCAGTCGCTTTAGGCTTTTCACATGATAATAATTTAAAGCACGCATGCATGCATATGTAGAATCCAAAGAATGTGTACAATGGCAATAGTCAAGTTATGTCCGCAAAAGCACGTATTCATATCCGTGGACACTGTAGACACAGGAGAAAATTATTGTGAGCCAACAATAGTAACTAGCAAGTACGATTTTAACCGAAGTGTTTTGTATATACCGTGTAACTATTACCACTCTTTTTTTAATACGTTCTTTTTTATATCTTTGTTGAAGGTTGTGGCCAAAGAATATGCTACGTACTGCAAATTCCAAACCACTCCAACGTAATCATTTTGCCTAGTCATAATAATTTCTTATATAAAAAACAAAAGCTAAAAAATGAAAGGCATTTATGTGACCTAAAATTTTGAGGGGGACTTTCACTCTAAAGTCATTTTTCATGTATTAATTGCATGGTACACTCTAGGGAAAGCCAAATTAGCTATGTATCTATATTCTTTACCCCATTACTTATTCCTACCCTTGGTGTTTGTTTTTTCCCCCGTCTCTCTCTCTCGGCTTTTGAAGTAGGAAAGAAAGTTCAACCTCTATCGTTAAAGTGTCGTTCTCAATAAAAGTACCATAGTAAGGCTACCGAAAGTGTCCATATTGGGATGCACCAAATACTCACCTTATCCATATAAATTTGACTCCAATAAAAGAAAATGAAAATAGAAGTGGTGACTCATATTTAAATTAATGACTGGGATACTTAAATGAGTGATTTTAGTCTTGAAAGTTTTTAAAAAAATTATAATGATCCTTTTGATTTGTTCCTTTAGAGTACATTTGGTAGACTGTAATAAATACTGTAATATAATAGTTATTCTTATGGTTTAATTATTAAGTAATTTGGTTATGTTTTTATTAAAAGGAATAGTCATTCCTTATGAATAACTATTCTTTAAAATGAGAAATAGTTATTCATCTCTAAAAGAGTTGTAATAGTTATTCCTTAGTAAGTGTAATAATTTCTAAAATAAATATATATTATCAAACAAACAAACAAACTTTCCATATACACGTAACAATTATGAAAATAAAAAATCATAAAAAAAAATAACTAATCTTTCTTTGAAATTTAAAAAAATATTACTTTTTAGGATATATAATTATATAAGTAAGATATTTCCTAAAATATATCTTAACTTTGATTTAAAATGTTTTCATTCCATTGTGTTCAAGGTTCTATTATTATGTTGTCACCAAACAAATGAACAATAATAAGTATTACATTACAATATCTTGTATTCCTTGTAATATGGCTTACATTAACAATCTGTAAGCACCAAATTTGGATCCCAAGCCCAGGAGGGTGGATGAACTTAGGCCCAAAAAGCCCAATACAATGAATTTGTAAAAAGTTGGTTGGAAAAATGGGATTTAACGAGTTGGACGACAAATATAACAGGTTCAGAAGACAAAAAAAAGGAAGATAAATTAATTCAAACTAAATAAAATCGTCCTCGGCACAGTCCGAGGAGATTTGTTCTTATATATTTCTTTCAAGTGTGATTATAAAGTCAGTTCTTGATGACTACAGTGTTTTTCTCTTAATTTTTCGATCTCTCCTGTTCTCAGGGGTCTCTTACATTATATATCTCCTTTTCTATGATCTTGGCCCTCAAGTTGTTGACCATCCAGGGCATTACTTGAGTGCTTGTCCTATCGGACACCCCCTCTGACCCTCTATGAGTTGGGATAACTAAGGCAGCACTGTTCAGGGGTCTTCTCCACATAAATGCAGTTAGAAAGTTAGCTGCAGAGCATTCAATGCGGTGACAACAACGTTTCCTTAGATATTTCTGAGCTTCCATCCTTCCTGTACATTCAAAACGCTCGTCCCCATCGGTGGAATTTCCTAGAGGGTCACCTTGAACAATGAGATATACATTTGATTTGTGCTTTGTATACCTGAGGAGATGCTCCTCCTCGGACCACCTTCCCCTACCTTTCCACTTGCAATCTACTCATGAGACTCTAAGCTTGACACTTTTTCTACTATTTATTCATTCTTGGACCAACCAACGTCCTCGGCCAAGGTCTAAGGCCCAACACATAACTTTGGGCCCTTATCCCTACACAATCCATTTATATAAATAAAATAAAAAAATATTATCAAAAATTGAAAAAAATATCAAAAAAAAAAATTCATAGCTTTTTCAATTCCCAATAAAAAAATTTCTAAAATGGTTTACTAATATACGTCCTAAAGGCATACGTTGGTGGACATACGTTAATAAAACCCTTCTAATAATATGGCTGCTAAATTTTAATTAAAAAATTACACAGCCAAATCATTCACCAATACACATGTTTGGTATATATTTTTCCCAATTTAAACCTAAATTCAAATCCAAATTAAGGAGATGTGCTCCGCACTCTATCAGTGAAATTGGTTGAGATCTTCTCATAACAGCCTTGTAGTCATAAAACGATTTTCATTATAATAATTCAAAAAAAAATTTCTATCAGATCAGCTCTGATTTTCTCATCCAACCAAATGTACGGACCCTCCAAGTTGCTCTGATTTTCACTTGACCTTAACCAATTTTTAAACCTACTTTTTCTTTTAACTTTTTAGATTATTTTATTTATGTATAGTTTTTTTAACCTCACTTTTTTCTTTTTCTTTTTTCACTTTTTTAAAGAATAAATATACTTTAACTAACACGTTTTTAACACAAAACAAAAATTTGTAAAAAGTCAAGTAAAGCCAATACCAATTTGAACTTTCTAATCAAATTGGTATTGGCTGAACAAAAGCGATTCAAAGAATAAACTAACTATTCCGTATTTACTGAACTCAGACCACTTGCTCAAAAGTTAGTGATAATTCAAATTCTAAATGAATTCGTGTTTGCTTTTTGGAAAACGCAAGAAGATGATAAATTAAACTTTGAAAATTTTCCTAATTTGATTTTCCTCTCATTCCTCACTTGAAAAGTCTCATGCAATGGTGGAGAGAAATGCAGGCTTAAAGCGAAACCCAACATAATTTTTTCAAGCCCGGACAAAAATTCAAAAGTGATGACGTTGAGAATTGTCACCAATGAGTCGCACTGTACTCGCGAGTCAACGAACCTGCACAACAAGAACGAACGGGAGAAAAACCCTTAGAGAGCACCGGTGTGGTGCCGGCCAAAAGTTCTCCGAAGGTCAAGTTAGAATTCGTCCCTTGAGTTATTTTTTAAAGGCGTTAGAGAGGGTCAATTAATCTTACCTCGATTTGCGTGAAAGTTACTCCTTTTATAGCAGTGGAGAGGTGGCTTTTCTTCTTGACCTCCAGATCTTTCCAATGTGGGACTCTGATACCATTTCCCTTATTGGATCTTAAGGCTTTTCCAGGCAATAGAGATTTCGGGCTATGGGCCCTTACTATGTCTGTCCATGATGGGCCTTTAGGGAGCGTGGGTCCCGCTTTACACAGACCAAACAGTACCTATCCGTCAGGCCCATTAAGATAGGCCCACCAGACTAAATCTTACCATCTTCAGTTGCCCCCTTCACCCCAATGGTCCGTCTGTTCCAAGGATCAATGGGGTGACGATCCTAATGTAGGGGCATGACGGGTACTTTAATGACGGAATGGATCCGTGAAACAGAAGATTTAAAGTAATAGGCGGACACAACCGTCAGAATGTATGACGGTTTCAGATCTTTAACCGTCAGATAGGATGACGGGTATCTTGCAGTTTCAGACGGTTTCATATAGTCGACGGTTACCATCTACTGATGCGAGCAGACAGGTTAGCATTTATTAGCATGCCACGTGTCAATCTCTGACTGGCCGTTGTATAGGATCGAAGCGTCGCTTCGTCTTCCGTGTATCTCCTATATATATGAGGCGTCTCAATCTCTCATTTTCGCATTTCCAAACAGAAAACGTCTGTCAGAGAGAACCGTCAACCTTGCCAGAGAAGTCCGTCGAGCACTGGTAACCACCAATTACCACAACCGTCAGCATTACTCCGTCAGGTGTGGTAAGTATTTACTTTAATTTCATATTCAAGTTACATTTTCGACCAAGCAATATTGTTAGGCTTAATATACCCGTCAATGTTTTTAAACCCGTCAAGTCTTAGGTTTCATCATTAATTGTAGGAAATGTCTAGTGCGTCAAGTAACCAATCGGTGGTTCGTGACGGGACGGAATACGAGAATGTATACCCGTCCGGTCATAAAGACCAAGATAGTCCAGGCGAAGATAGGAGTCCGTCTGCATCCTCTTCGTCCTCAACAAGTGAGGATGTGGAGAAAATTGAGATAGAGGGTCCTGACGGGAATCAAGCACTGGAGTCCGTCGTAGGTGCTGATGGACTAAGGCAGTTCATCATGTTACCAGAGTGGACAGTGCATAGGTTCACATCCGTCATCCGGGAGAGACATTTCAGTACCTTTAGAACAAATTTTCAGATACCAGACTACATCCCGATCCGTCTTCCCTACGTGTCGGAGAGATGTTATTATGACGGAGTAGAAGGTGTTGGAGTGTACGAGCAGGTGTTGAAGGCTGGACTTCGGTTCCCGCTCTCTACACTCCATAGGGAACTCTTGCATTACCTGGGACTGTCCGTCACCCAGATTTCTCCAAACGCCTGGAGGGTCTTCGTAGCAATGGAGATTCTTTATGGCGCAATGTCGAATGGAGAAAGGAGACTGACGGTCCGTGAATTTCTTCACTGTTACCGTCCAGATGAGATTGATAGATCAAGGGGGTTGTACCGTTTTGCTAGTCGAAGTCCCTTGTTGAAGGTCATCTTTGAGACCCCAGACTCAAATAGAGACTGGAAGAGTCGCTATTTCTTCCTGGAGGGTGACAGGTGGATGAACCGTCCAGGAGAGACGGAGTACATGCCCGTCGATACAACTTGGGGGATAATAAACCAAGCGCGTATGCACCCGTCTTGCTTGTTCCTTTTTTATACACCCGTCCTCTATTATGTGCGTATTTTGACCGTCTCTCTTTGCAGGTAGAGGGCGCCCGCAGGTTAGCCTCGAGGAATTTAGTTTCCTTGAAAAGGTTTGTAGAAAAGCTAAGCCGGACGAAAGGACCTGGGCCAAGTTAGTGAATCCAAAGACAATACACTGGTATTGTGACGGTCCAGAACCTACCCGTGAGGCCATTGCTTACGACGAAAGAATACACAAACGTGAGTCCGTCTACTTTTACCCTTGAAATTGAAATTTTACTTTTGAGAGAACATCATCATCCGTCCTGTATTGCAGAAATGGACGACGCCAAGAGAAGAGCCATGATAAAATCTCTAGCCGTCGAGCAAAAGAAGACGGGTGAGATCGTTGTTCCCAGTGTGCCGGGGTCATCGGGCAAGAGGAAGCAGCCACCAAAGTCCGACCGTCCACACAAGCAGCCAAAGGTGTCAATGGAGCCCATCGTGGGCTTGATGGCTGAGGGCCCTAAGGCCGTCAACCAAGTTAAACAGGGGGCCGGTAAGGGCCTAATGCATGCTCCACCCGTCAGCGAGGAGAAGCCCCCTCCCCTTCTTCGTGATGATTCGAAGTTCGCTTTGGAAAAGCTTACGTCCATACTTTCTGCAGAGGACTATGAGGATCTGGGGAATCACTCGACGGAGGCGATGGGAGAGACGGGGTTATTTGCCGTCGGACAGGTAACTTTTCATTATCCTTCAGTGTATGTCCGTTCACTTTCTAGTTTCATTTTTAACACTTCTAATTTTCTTTATTTCAGTCCTTGGTTATGATGAAGGGCTTGATGGACCGTTGCCTCAACCGTGAAGCGGCTCTGGAACGGGTACGGTCAAAACTTGGGAAGACGGAAGAAGAGCTTAGCCAGCTGCACAAGTGGAAGTCCACCATGGAGCAGAAATTTGAACTGTCTGAGAATACAAGAAAGGAGCTTGAACAGAAGACGGAAGAAGCTGGGAAGGTCTTGAAGAGCAGAGCGGACGAGGTGAAAGATCTGAAGAAAAAGCTCCGTCATGCAAAGGACGACGCCGTCAGCGAATATCGCAACTCCGAGTCCTTGTTGAAGGAGCTGGGAGGATCGTTCCTTCAAGGCTTTGACGATGCGCTCCGTCAGATAAAAAAGACCTATCCAGATCTGGACGTGTCTATGATAACACTTACTGATCAAGATCAGACTTCTGCCCTGCCCGTCGCCTCCGAAAATACGGAGGACCTCTTTGGGGAAGAAGCAGCTCAGGGTGACGGAGAGTCCGCTCCGCCGAATGAGGTCGCTGTTGCCGACCCCAAGAAAGCAGAGTAACCCATGTAATTGTTTAGGAGGATCCGTCTCCCTTTTATATACAGTTAATTATTTGTAGACGGTTTGTTTAAAGTTTGATTTTGTATTGAACAATGTTTGATTTTAAGTGTTGATTTGCACAAGCTAATCTGTTGATCCGTCCATTTTAAAAGCTGTTGCTGACTTATATAGTCAGGTCGTCCGTCCACCTCGTGGGCGTTCTGGAGCCGTCCGCTTTATTTATGTATGTAATTTTCCCACCGTTTTGGCTGAACCGTCCAATTTATGGACATGTAGAATTATTCACCGTTTTAGATGATCCGTCCACTTAGTGGCTTAAATAAATACCTCGAACTTATGGAAGTATTGAATTACGTAGGTCCGTCCACTTTGTGGAGGCCATACCGTCCAACTTGTGGACTTGTTTAAATACTCACCGTTTTGATGATCCGTCCATTTCGTGGACATGTAGAATTATTTACCGTTTTAGGTTACCCGTCCACATTGTGGCGTATAGACCGTCTACTTTTACGGACGCGTAGAATTATTCACCGTTTTTAGGTGATCCGTCCACTTAGTGACGTATTAACCGTCCACTTTTACGGACATGTAGAATTATTCACCTGTTTAGGTGATCCGTCTACTTAGTGGCGTATTAACCGTCCACTTTGACGGGCATGTAGAATTATTCACCTGTTTAGGTGATCCGTCCACTTAGTGGCGTATTAACCGTCCACTTTGACGGGCATGTAGAATTATTCACCTGTTTAGGTGATCCGTCCACTTAGTGGCGTATTAACCGTCCACTTTGACGGGCATGTAGAATTATTCACCTGTTTAGGTGATCCGTCCACTTAGTGGCGTATTAACCGTCCACTTTGACGGACATGTAGAATTATACACCTGTTTAGGTGATCCGTCCACTTAGTGGCGTATTAACCGTCCACTTTGACGGACATGTAGAATTATACACCTGTTTAGGTGATCCGTCCACTTAGTGGCGTATTAACCGTCCACTTTTACGGACATGTAGAATTATTCACCTGTTTAGGTGATCCGTCCACTTTGTGGACTTTTAACTAGCATCCGTTCAATTTGAGGACAATTGTAGTGACATCAAAGTAGACAGAAAATCATACTTGTTTCTAATTGCGTAAAGGAAAAGTGCCTGCCCCCTTGGGCTTAAAAAAGGCACGACTGGATTGTAGCAAAGAAACACATGTTAAAGAAAACTTATAAATAGTTAATAAAAAGCCAAATGGAAAATTGGTTGCCGTTCGCCGTGTTACTATCACTGGTAGTATTTCCTCAAATGCTCCGCATTCCATGGATGTAGTAGCTTCTCCCCCTCTGTAGTCTCCAGGTGGTATGTTCCTTTCCTTTTCCATGCCGTGACTCGGTAAGGTCCTTCCCAGTTGGGGCCGAGCTTTCCCTGTGTAGGGTCTCTAGCTGCGCCCATGACCCTTCTGAGTACCAGGTCTCCCACTTGGAAGTCTCTGTGTCGGACCCTGGAGTTGTAATGTCTGGCCATGCGTTCCTGGTATCTTGCGATCCTTTGCTCCGCGGCCGACCTTACCTCATCTATCAGGTCCAGCTGTAGCCTCATTGATTCGTCGTTCCTGCCTTCATCATGGTTATGAACCCTGTAACTTGTGAGGCCAACTTCTGCGGGGATGACCGCCTCATTCCCGTATGTCAGTCGGAATGGCGTCTCTCCTGTCGGAGTCCTAGCCGTCGTCCTGTACGCCCAAAGTATGCTCGGTAATTCTTCGGGCCATATCCCCTTTGCCCCCTCGAGCCGAGTCTTGATAATCTTTAGCAGGGATCGGTTCGTGACTTCAACCTGGCCATTGGCCTGAGGATGGGCGGGTGATGAGTAGTGGTTTTTTATTCCTAGCTGTGTGCAGAAATCCCTGAAGTGGCCGTTGTCGAACTGCCTCCCGTTGTCCGAGACAAGGACTCTAGGAATACCAAACTTGCATACGATGGACCGCCAGACAAAACTTCTAATGTTCTTTTCTGTGATGGTGGCCAAGGCTTCCGCTTCTACCCATTTTGTGAAGTAGTCAATACCCACTACCAAGAACTTGAGCTGCCTTACCGCCGTTGGGAAAGGCCCCATGATATCCAGTCCCCATTGAGCGAACGGCCATGGAGCCGTCATGGGTGTGAGCTCCTCAGCCGGCTGTCCGATAAAATTGCTGAACCGCTGGCATTTGTCGCAGCTTTTAACGTAAGACTCGGCATCCTTCTGCATGGTCGGCCAGTAGTACCCAGCTCGTACCAGTTTGTGCACTAACGACCGCGACCCAGAATGGTTCCCGCATATCCCTTCGTGTACTTCCCTCATTACGTAGTCTGCCTCTTCAACCCCGAGGCATCTTAGGTAAGGACGGGAGAAACCCCTCTTGTAAAGAATGTCTTTTATCAAGACGAATCTCGCCGCTTGGACTTTTAATTTCCTCGCTGCCTCCTTCTCTTGGGGCAGTAACCCGTCCTTCAAGTATGAAGTTATCTGTGTAGTCCAGTTTCTTTCGGAGCGTATCTCCTGCATATTGTCGGGGTCTATTAGTGGGAAGACTTGAACAAAGGAAAGTACATTACCCGGTGTCGTCACATGTTCTGCTGAAGCGGCTTTGGCTAGGCGATCGGCGAGCTCATTCTCTCCTCTGGGGATTTGGACGACCGTCGCTTTTAGCCCGTTGATTCTCGCCTTCACTTGATCAAGATATCTCTTTAGCCTTTCCCCCTTACATTCATACTCTCCGTTTATTTGATTGGTTACGACCTGCGAGTCGCAATGAACGGCTACACTTTCCGCTCCGGCGGCTTTTGCCAGGTCGAGTCCTGCCGCCACTGCTTCGTACTCTGCTTCATTGTTGGTAATGGGAAAGTCGAGACGGACCATACATTCGATCTTGTCTCCTTCTGGTGACAGCAACACTATGCCGGCCCCTCCAATTCGCCGATTGGAGGACCCGTCGGTGTAGATGCTCCATTTGGGGGGTTCTTCTGCCCCCTTGTCCTCGTCTCGCGTAAACTCTGCTATGAAGTCGGCTACAGCTTGTCCTTTGATGGCTACACGCGGACGGTACTTGATGTCAAACTCACTCAATTCTATTGCCCACAACGTCAGTCGACCCGCGGCTTCGGGATTACTCAGTGCCCTTCGCAAGGGCTTGTCGGTCATTACATTCATGGTATGGGCTTGAAAGTAAGGTTTCAGCTTGCGAGCCGCCGTTATCAATGCGAAAGCGAGTTTCTCCATAGGTTGGTATCTTTCTTCGGCGCCGCGGAGCGCCCGGCTGGCGTAGTATACAGGCTTCTGTGCATTATCCTCTTCTCTAATTAAAGCAGCGCTGACGGCGACAGATGAGACTGCCAAGTAGAGGAAAAGTTCTTCGCCAGGTTGCGATGGACTCAATAGGGGTGGTGAAGATAGGTATGCCTTTAACTCCTCGAACGCTCTCTGACACTCGTCCGTCCACTCGAAGGATTTCTTTAATGTGCGAAAAAAGGGCAGGCACTTGTCCGTGGCTCTCGACACGAATCTATTTAACGCCGCTATCTTGCCGTTAAGGCTTTGTATCTCCTTCACATTTCGCGGGGGTGCCATTTCTAATATGGCTCGGATTTTGTCCGGGTTAGCCTCAATCCCTCTCTGGGATACCATGAAGCCTAGGAATTTGCCTGCCGTTACGCCGAATGCGCATTTTCCCGGATTGAGTTTCATGTTGTAGGATCGTAGCGTACCGAACGTTTCCTTAAGATCTTCGAGGTGGTCTTCCTCCTTCCGGCTCTTCACAAGCATGTCGTCGACATAGACTTGAACATTCCTCCCGATCTGCTGCGCGAACATCTTGTTCATTAGCCTTTGGTATGTTGCCCCCGCATTCTTCAGGCCGAATGGCATTACTTTGTAGCAGAATAGTCCTTGGCTGGTTACGAACGAAGTCTTTTCCTGATCGGCCTCGTGCATGCGGATCTGATTGTAACCCGAGAAAGCGTCCATGAAGCTTAGTAACTGGTGTTGAGCCGTCGAGTCTACTAGGACGTCGACTCTTGGAAGGGGATAGCTATCTTTAGGGCACGCTTTGTTAAGATCGGTGAAATCCACGCACATGCGCCACTTGCCGCTCGCTTTCTTTACCATTACCACATTCGCCAGCCAATCGGGATAGTAGACTTCCCTGATGAGGCTTGCCTCTTGGAGTTTGCGGACCTCCTCCGCTATTGCTTGGTCCCGTTCCGTTGCGAACACTCTCTTCTTTTGTCGGACGGGTGGAAACGAGGGTAATACATTCAATTTGTGTACCATGACGGAGGGATCGATTCCCGGCATATCGTCATGGCTCCAGGCGAACACATCCTTATTGCTCCTCAGGAAAGCTACTAGCTCTTGACGGATTCCGGGTTTGGCAAGCGTTCCGATCTTGGTTGTTCTGTCCGGATTGGAACTGTCAAGAGTTATCTCCTCCAGCTTCTCTGTCGGTTCCGCCACCGTTCGGTGCTCTTCTATGTTCAAGGCCTGGATTTGGTCTTGCATCTCCATCATAGCGACGTAGCATTCTCGTGCGGCAACTTGGCTTCCGCGTAGCTCTCCTACCCCATATTCCGTTGGGAACCTGACCATTAGGGCGTAAGTTGATGTTGACGCCTTCCACGTGTTGAGCGTAGGTCGTCCAAGAATGGCATTGTAGGCGGACGAGCAATCGACCACCAAGAATGTCACGTTCCTGGTGATTTGTTGGGGGTAATCTCCTACTGTCACCCGTAACGTTACTGAGCCCAGAGGGAATACCTTACTCCCTCCAAAACCAACGAGCGGGGCGTCTGTCGGTATTAGCAGGTCCCTATCAATCCTCATCTGCTGGAATGCCGGATAGTACAATATGTCGGCCGAACTGCCGTTGTCGATCAACACTCGGTGGACGTTGTAGTCTCCTGTCCGCACGCTGACGACGAGGGCATCGTCGTGTGGATGGTGTAGGCGCCGTGCATCCTCTTCCGTGAACCCAACAATAGGTTCTTCTCCGTTTGCTATCCTTGGCAGTCTGCTCGTCAACTGGACATTCTGTACCGTCCGAAGGTATGTTTTGCGAGCCTTCTTTGACGATCCGGCCGCAGCAGTCCCTCCGACTATCATTCTTATGTCTCCAATTGGGGGTCTTGGTCGCTCGTTTTCTCGACGGAGGTGTTGTTCCTGTGGGGGTTGATCCGTTCTCCCCTTGTTGACGAACTTCTGCAGCTTCCCTTGTCGGATAAGTGCTTCGATTTGCTGCTTCAAGTCGTAGCAATCGGCCGTGTCGTGGCCGTGGTCACGATGAAAGCGGCAATATTTGTCTCTAGGCCTTTTGCTGGGGTCACTCTTCAGCTTTCCTGGGAACGTCAGGGACCCTTCGTCCTTAATCTGCATTAGGACTTGGTCAATCGGCGCGTTTAGAGGGGTGAAACTCGCGAACCTTCCGCCCATGGGTTTTGGACGTCTGTCCTCCCTTCGGTCTCCCATCCTTCCTTTCTTCCGCCCCTGGTCTTGTCGAGAATCCTCCTGTCGGTCTCTTTTCTTGGGCCTATCTTCTCGCGATAATAGTGCGTCTTCAGCGTTCATATATTTGGTGGCCCTGTAAAGGACCTCCGACATGGTCTTGGGGTCGTTTTTGTATAGGGAGAACAAAAACTTACCCCCCTTTAGTCCGTTTGTGAATGCTGCTACCAATATCTTGTCGTCGGCTTCGTCGATCGAGAGTGCTTCTTTGTTGAAGCGTGATATGTAGGCCCTTAACGTCTCCTCTTCCCGTTGCTTGATATTCATCAAACAAGCCGTGGATTTCTTGTACCGATGTCCTCCGATGAAATGCGTAGTAAATTGAGCGCTTAGCTCCTTGAAGGTGCTGATGGAGTTGGGCGCTATCCGGCTGAACCAAATCCTTGCTGCGCCCTTCAGGGTTGTAGGAAAGGCCCTGCACATAATCGCGTCTGCCACTCCCTGAAGGTGCATCAGGGTCTTGAAGGTCTCTAGGTGATCTAGAGGGTCCTTGACTCCGTCGTAACTATCCATACTTGGCATACGGAACTTATTTGGCAGGGGGAAGGAGTTAACAGCTGCTGTGAATGGTGAGTCAGTCCGGTTGACAAGGTCGTCAAGATCACTTGACACTCGCCCCTTGAGAGCGCTCATCATCACATCCATCTGCTCCTTCATCGCCTGCATCTCCGCGATGATGGATTGTGGGGCAGTGTCCGTCGGGGAAGGGATGCTTATGTCCCGTCTTACTGGTTTGCTCGGGGCGTTACTCCCCTGTGGTCCGTCCTGATTTCTCCTTTCGGCGCTGTTTCCCTCTTGATCCGCTCCTTGGTTACTGACCGCGGCATTCTTTTGGTTCAGCTGCTCTTGTAGGTCGTGGTTTTGCTTGGTGAGGCGCTCTACGGCTGCGGCGAGCGTCCTGACCTGTCTCTCAAGGGCCGTCGTAGGGGCTTCTTCCTGAACGTCATTCGTGGTTGCCATTGAGCGAGTGAGTACCATGGAACTCTTTTGTCTGGGAATCTACGAAGTACTATACGTCTCTCGTTCTTTCCCACAGACGGCGCCAACTGATGACGTTGAGAATTGTCACCAATGAGTCGCACTGTACTCGCGAGTCAACGAACCTGCACAACAAGAACGAACGGGAGAAAAACCCTTAGAGAGCACCGGTGTGGTGCCGGCCAAAAGTTCTCCGAAGGTCAAGTTAGAATTCGTCCCTTGAGTTATTTTTTAAAGGCGTTAGAGAGGGTCAATTAATCTTACCTTGATTTGCGTGAAAGTTACTCCTTTTATAGCAGTGGAGAGGTGGCTTTTCTTCTTGACCTCCAGATCTTTCCAATGTGGGACTCTGATACCATTTCCCTTATTGGATCTTAAGGCTTTTCCAGGCAATAGAGATTTCGGGCTATGGGCCCTTACTATGTCTGTCCATGATGGGCCTTTAGGGAGCGTGGGTCCCGCGTTACACAGACCAAACAGTACCTATCCGTCAGGCCCATTAAGATAGGCCCACCAGACTAAATCTTACCATCTTCAGTATCATTGTTTCTCATACAGTTAGTTTCATGTCCAACACACACATCCAGATACATTTTGCACTGATGCTTCAAATCACAATCCAAATCCCAATCAAACGCAAATGCCAACAAATTCAACTAAATTCCATCCTAAAACCAAAAGAAAGGAGCCTTTCGGCCATTCAGGAAACCAAAAGAGGAGAGAGATGAGAGAGAAGGGTTTGAGTGGAGAGAGAAGCAGCGAGGAGATAGTCTGAGGTCAAAGAGAGAAAGTGAGCTAGAGAAATCGAAGTGCTTGGTTTTTTAAGAACCCTTGCTGTGGTGTTTGTGGCTCTTGCTGACCACAAGCACGAGGATCGGTCATGGAGGCTTTGTTTGAGAGAAGAGTGAGAGAGAAAGAGATAGAGCTACGACTGTAGTGAGGAAACGGTGGAGAGAGAGAAGAAGTTTGAGATTAGAGAGAGATAAAAAAAAGATTTCCTTAGAATCTGATTGGTTAATTAAGAGTAGATGCATTTGAACCGAGTTGGACCCTAGGTGCCATCTAAAATTAAAAATAGCGTAAGCGCACACCCAATTAGACTAATAACCAAAGCCCAACCTCCAGCCAACTCACAATAAAACAAGTCATCCTTTCTAACCTTTAAGCCCAATTAGCCCTACCCCATAAGGCCCAATTCAAAACACCAGAGCCCCTCTGAAATTTTAAAACATAAACCCACGTCGGACCCAATACGTGAGTTTGCACCAGAACATCAGCGCATAAGTGTGCAAAATTGAACATCGACCCCAAACTTTTCCGAAGTTATAATTTGACCGCACAATTTTATTTAAGTAACATACCTCAAAATTAAAGGATTTCATAGTTTGAATTTAGCCCTAAATTAAAAGATTTTATAGTTTTAATTGTTAAACCAAATTTCTATCAATTTTTAAGCGGTTGACCAAATTTGATTGACCAAATTTTTATTTGATTAAATTAATTTTGATGCTAAATTTAAAACTATGAAATTCTGTGTAATTTATTTTTCTATGTAACACAGGCTAATTTTGTAGTATGATTTTCATTAAAAATTTGTATCATTTTGGAAATTTTTAATCAAACATGCCATTGTTTAGTGACATATTAGTGAAAATTGAAAACAGCACCCACTATAAAAATTATAGACAATTTAATTATCCAAGCCCAGCACCAAGTTAGGACTAACCTTTTTAGAATTCTAGGCGACTCTCTTAAATCAACCCGGCACCTTGAGGCCTATCAACTACTTAGGTCTCCATGTTAGCTAGCCCACCAACAAACGTTTCAAGCCAATTTGAAATTATCCATCAGCCCGCCTTTTAGAAATTGCATTTTTAGACCTAAACTGTTTAAAAATTAAACATTCCCTTTACTTTAAATTAAAGTTTTGGCCCTAAAACTCTTCATAATTATATTCTGACCCCTAAAAACTCAAAAAAAAAAAGCACAAAGGCCCTCTACGCAACGAAAATGCATTTTAAATCTCATTCTTTTAAAGTAGTAAATTTGTCAAATGCCTTTGTTTTGACAGTTTATTAAATATGTCAAATGCTCTTGTTTTCATGCTTTATGGAAATTTAACATTTTCTTTTTACTTCTTTGTCTTCTTGCAGGGAATACTTTCGGAAAAAGAATTTGCAAATTTGCAGTTGTTCGGCTATGCTATGCAATGAGATTAGTTTCATTAAATTTACCATTCTATTTATATTTTTAGTCAATGCCATGCAATCACATTTTTATCCATATCTCTTGATTTTGTTTTTCTGAAATAAGTTGTTCACATGTCATTTTAGGATAAATTATTCGCATTTTGCACCAAATATGCATCGTCGAGTAAAATCCTTCAGGATTGGGGGAATAATATTGAGCGCGGGTGAAATCCAGGTAAATCACAAAAATAATAAAATTTTCAAATGACGATATTTTCATATTTTCTAGGAATATACTCATTTGTATTCCTTGTTATGTTTATTCTCTTTTGCATGCGGTGAAATATTTTGGGAAAAAGAATTGCACTTGTTATGCTAAGCTACGCAATGAAATCCCCATGTTCAGCTATGAATATTAATTTTGCTTTCCTAAATAAATTGCTTACATGCCATATATTCACATGTAAACTTAGGTAGCTTGTACGTGAATGATGCGAGCGAAGATTGGTGGGGAGGAATTTTAATTAAGATGAAGTTGGATCAAATTAGACTTTTGTTGAACTTGTAAACTAAGCACACATTCTTATAAAACATTTTTAGGCCCACACCTCTATTAAGCTCACATCCACTTATGTTACAACGAGTCCAAATTCTCAAAACACAAGTCCAAGCCCAAATTTGAACTCTCCTACACACTTAATCCAAGCGAAGCCCACGTATAAATAAAAAGAAACACCAACCCATTTCTGAAGCCCAGTTTGAAAAATAATCATTAGTCTAATAAGAAAATGAAACCTTTGTTTTGCATATAGCAGCTCTGTTGACCTCGGAGAGCATTGTAGTGAGCACAAATAATCTCTCTAAAAAAAAAAAAAAGTATCGGCTGAATAAAAGAATATTTTCTCTTCTTTAGGGTTAGGGGTTTAGGGTTTGGGGTTTTGGGGTTTTGATGTTTCGGGTTTTGGGTTTAGGGTTTCGGGTTTCGGGTTTCGGGTTTAGGGTTTAGGGTTTAGGGTTTAGGTTGTAGGGTTTA